>NW_022995076.1:0-149117 GCF_008704595.1 Diutina rugosa
GCTTCAACCACTATCATTTCAACTTCACTGATATGCTATCAAAGAATGCAAAATAATGCAGTTAAAGTGAACACTGAGGCAGTCCATGGATAAGATCAGACTTTTCACTCCATAGATTTGTTGGCATAAGAAGTATAGTACATGAAGATTCGTGCGAGTTGACGTTCGATCTAAAGAGGTGGCAGCAGTGTCAGAAGAACACATGAAAGAGGGTCGACAAAAATGATCTCTCTGCTTTATATTACTTGTCTGCAGTTGAAGTATAGCTGGTGTTGTCTGGGCAAGTCTACGTTGGAATCGGAGTAGTCCAGGCAGTATTCCATTCGTGTTTCAATACACCTTGTGTCACAACTCGCTGCGAGTTGTTGTCGTCATTTGGAGGTGACAAAGCCATCAAGCATGAAAAATATGAACTTCATTGTGGTGGATAGGCTGCTATTCTTCGCAATCAAACTCTATAAGATGTGGTAAACTTGGAGCAAGACTTAGTGGGGGGTGAGGCAAATCCAGTGATATCCGCGTTCCCTATATCTTAGCTCTCGTATACCGAATGGAATCATCGTTCAATATCTTTCTAAAAACCCCTCAGTTTAGGGTCGCAATCTGTCTTCAAGTTTCACCATACTCGTTTGTCCGCAAGAAGTGTAACTTCACTTCATGATACCAACGACGGGGTCGAAAAAGTGAAACTCGCTATAGTCACGATTGCTTAATATAGTTGTCTTGAAGCAGAGCAAAATTTCATCGTAACTACTTGTTGCGTCAAATTATTCAACAATTGAGCACCTCGCAATTGGGCTTCAAATTCGATGTAAGTCTTCGATATGTGAGTAGAAATGATGGAACAGCAGCGGAAATGTTCCATGTAGTTATAGAAAAGAGGTCTTGACGTGGCCTATCAACAAGATGTTCTGGGATACCATTGACTCACGTTGAGTCACAATTTAATCGCCATCCAATCTTCATTTGCTGATATCAAGCAGGTTGAGTATGCATTCAATACGATGACTGTAAGATCAGACAACATGATTGAAGCTTACTTGTTCAAGTGTGGAATACTATGGCTGAGCCAGTTATACTTTCCGGAGTTCAAATTCCACCAACAGCTCATTGGGGAAATGTCGTGGGGATCTCATAGAGATATATATGAACAGAGAAGGACACACATTGGACTTGTCCTCAACGCGTTGATATAACTAGAATACTCCGAGTAGTTTAAGAGAAGGTATGCGGTGCAATTTTGAACGCATCCATTTCCCCTAACAAATTGGATTGAACCTTTCTTAAAAAGAATGATGATTTAGGTTCATGGAGGGAGTTAAGATGGTCTACCTCTGAGCATCTTGTGTCGATTGCGAGTACTTTAATGGTGGTTGAAGATATACTCGTAATCTCTACCTAGTGACAATAAATTTGTCTGATTCTTATATCCAACATATGTGGATGTGTTACGTATATCCATTCAGTCGTTTATCGTGAATACGTGCAGTTAAACCACTTCGATTAATCCTCCAACAATTCCTCGATGTCGTGGTCCTCAGCGGCATCGTAAGCCAGCTGGTTGCGTTCTCTCAACTCAGCTACGGCTTCTTGCAAGATCGCTTCGTTTCGCTTGGCCTTGCTGCGGGTTTGCTTACCCCAGCCGAACAGTTGAGCTTCTTCCTCGATTTTTTGAAGTTGGGCTTCGCGTTCTTGTCTCTCTCTTTCAGGCTTTTCCTCTGCTTCTCGCTTGTCTTGCTCGAGTTGGGCCTTCACCTGGCGTTGCTTAGCCCAATTGGAGTAATAGCCTCGAAACATGATGTAGACGACGATGAAAAGGAAGAGACGAAAGTATTGCTTGAACTTTTCCGGTTCAACATAGTTGTAGACGAACTCAAACATAGTGGCGTCAGCGATGAGGTCGGCCTCGGCGCCTCCGATCCCTACCGTTATGAGAATGCGACATTGAAGCACGGATGTTTTTTTCGCGACTACAAAAATAGCTCAATGATCGCTATAAAGCAGTGATTCGTGGCATTTCGTATACTTAAACTACATGGTTAAATCGATTAGTGGATGGACTCAGCAGCAAGTTCCTTCAAGTCTGTCACAGATTGGTGAGGAATCTTCTTGTGCGCGTGCTTGAGGGCAATGATACACCGCTTAGCAGTGGAAGCGGCACTCGCGGGGTTTACCCCAGTGACAACTCTACCATCGGTGGCACTGTAGTCGTCCCAGGGACCAATGGGTGGCAAGTAGATAGCATTGTCGTGCTTGGCAAGGTCCTCAATACTGAGTAACCCCTTCTCCTTCATGGTACCTTCCACTCCTAAAAGCTTTTCGCCCAAGTCGGTGAAACCAGTGATAGCTTTACCATTGATGAAAGCCTTGCCAGTGTTAGGGTCCTTCATACCATGGAAAATCGCCGGGCCGTGGCATACCGCGGACACAATGCCGCCCTGGGCGTAGATGTCTTCGGCGAGCTTTTGCAAGCCTTTAGCCTTAGGGTAGTCGAATAAAGTGGCGTGACCAGCACTGGCAAAGAAAATATCGTAGTCCAGAGCATTGACTTGTTGTGGGGTCTTGATTTGGGCTAAGGCCTTGCTGAAGGCAGAGTTCTTATCCTTCCACACCGCCTTATCGTTTTCGGGAAGAAAATCCGAAGACAAAGAGTGTTCATCCCATCCAAATGATCCAGTTTCCAGGATAAAGTCAATGTCGAATTTGTTTTCGTGGAACACTTCGAAAGGGTGGAGCGCTTCGACAACAAACACCCCGGTCTTGGCGCCGTCCTTGTAGAAGACTTCGTTGTACGAGGAAACGGCAATGGCGACTTTCTTGTGCATGATAATTGACTTGGATTTAGTTTTATGAGTGACCAAGGGATGGCGATCTTATAAGTCGGGCAGTAGCAATTGTCCTGCATAATCGATGGGGATACTCAAGCTAATGCCAGGGGCTCATAGTCAGAAGTGCAATGAGCGCACAACCTGCCACTTACACGGCATTTGTAAGCATTTATTGAATTCGCCACCGAGGACATTTTGGGCGTGAGGCTTTCCAATTGAGGCAGATTATAATTTGTGCACTCCAGTAGACTAGAATTAGCAATTGAGGAATGTGACGCCTCACCATTTTGACGACATTGTCTGCAGGTGTTGCCTCTCGATGGTGAGGTGTACCGTATTGAATTTTGCGTGCTCCTTTGAGGGTTGATTTACGCGTGTTGCCTGACATATCCAACCAGCTGCATTCCCTAGCGAACACTAAATCAACTTCTCCCTGTTACACCAATTCCACTCTTTCTATACAACGCTAAAAGGATAGTTCGTGAGTCTGCTGCTTTACAAGCTGTCGTCTAAATATCATTATTTAAAGTGGCTATCATAGTTGTCGCAGTTGTAAAACTAATATCTATATACCAATGCAAGACCGTCAATTATCCAGGTCGATACTAATTTTCGCTGATCCGACTGGCCCGATTGAGCAAATCCTGGCGTCGTTGTTTTCTCAATTTCTCATTGAAGGTGCCGCCATACCCTGGAGTTATGGTGCCTTGGTCCTGGACCGGCCGGGACTTGAGACTGGCATCAAATGCATCCTGAGGGATGATCTTCTGGTCGTCGTTGACGCCTTCAACACGTTCGCCACCACAGAATAAACCTGTGGCATCGCGGATGATGACTTCAAAGCCAAGTTGCTCGTTGAGGTTATGGTCGATGAAAAAGAAGATCTTGTCGCCATTATAGATCTTCACCTTCTTCCCCTTTCCAAGAATCATATCGTTGACGTAACAGGAGTTTGTCAGTACGTCTAAAAGCCAAATGTCATCGAGACACATCGCCGGCAGCTCGTAGATGGAATTGGCGGTAGTGGGGTGGCGTTGGCGACTGAAAATGCAATGAATCTTGGAAAGTCGCTCGTCCAATAAAATGGTATCGCAAGTAGCATTACGCCCCACCTGGTAGGCCCCTACACCTTGACGAATGTGAATTGGGGTGGGATGTTGCGATCCAGCCAAGGGATTCAATGTGATAAACACGTCCAGTGGCGTCTGTGAACGCAGCCGTTTGCTGCTGCGTTCCAGAGTCTCCTCAATCGCTTCGAGTGGCCGCTTGGGCATAGGTTGTGACGGCCCTAATGCAAATGACAGCTCGGCCAACGGGCGTGCCGGAACTGGTGCCGGTACCACCTGAGCTCGCTGAGGTCCCAGAGGCTTTGGTTGAGTTCGCGGCTGAACTCTAGCTGGCTTTTTGAACAGGGCTTTGCGAGGAGTGGCGGCACGGTCGCCATCGAGCGCCCGGGCCATGATATCGTCGACCATCGATGCTTCCAAATTGATATCGAAGCGGCGCTGTTGTTGCAGTTGCAGTTGAGAAAGACTCAGGACCTTTTGCAGTTGAGTTTCCTCGTTCCACGCATCCTCAATCCATGCGTGATGTAAGGCTTCTTTTGCAGTGATGCGCATGCTGGGATCAACCTGAAGACACCGACGAAGGAAATCAATTCCTTGGTCGCTGACCAGAAACTGCTTAAGCGGGGCTTCGTGAAATTCTCCCAGCTTAATCTTTTGGAAGAGCTGTGGCTGGGTCTTGCCATTGAAGGGGAGGTGTGAGGTAAGGAGCACGTAAATAAGACACCCCAACAGCCACATGTCGACCAACAGCAGATACTTTGGATTTTGCGACTCGGCACGGGCACCGGTAATCACTTCAGGGGCCACGTAAGCTAACGTCCCGCAGAACGTCTTCATAAATGTTTGGCCATCACTGAACTTAGCAAGGCCAAAATCAGTAATCTTGACTTGGATGGGGTCGTCTTGAGCAATCAAGATATTGTCGGGTTTAAGATCACGATGACTGATACCCTTAGAATGGACGTAAGCAATCCCTTCAAGGATTTGTTTCGCCACCACTTGGGTGGCTTCCTCACCGATGGAACCGTTAGCAGCGACGAAGTCCATCAAATCACCCCCGGGGACAAGCTCCATCACGATATAGTAGTTGTCTTGGTCTTCATAGTAGTCCTGAAGGCGAACAATGTGCGGATGATCCAATTGACGAAGAATCTCTAACTCTCGATCCACACCCTGAAGTGCCCCTTGAGTATTTAAAGCTTTGCGGCGGTTGATGATTTTCACGGCGTAGGCGGTGCCGGTAGATCTTTGAACACATTTCTTCACCGTGGCGAAGGCCCCTTGGCCAATGGTCTCCTGTTTGATTTCGTAGTCACGATAAATTCCCAGGGCGGCGGCAGTAACTGATGGTAACGGCAGCCGTTTTTGCGGATTATATTCATCAGAGAACACCACAATCCATGAGATCTCATCCTTATCAACGTTAAACCCCACCAAGATTTCGTCACCTTGGTTCAACATATAATTTTGACCTTTAACTAGTCGTTTGCCGTTCACTTTAGTACCATTAGTCAGAATGTCGACAATCCACACCAGCTTGTCGTTGACGTCCAAATAGATCTTGAAATGTCGACTCAGTAACCGGGTCAGGGTTGTCAAGTGCAAGTCGGCCTCGGCAGAGCGGCCCACCCACCACACTTGGCGGGGGGACATGCCTGGTTCCTCGACCACCGGTTTAGCATCGGCGCGTATGTCGAAGGGCGGGTACTGCCCCGTGGTGCACACCAACTGGAGAATCCTCAGCCGAGGGTCACCAGTGGCAGGGGTCCCGGTCAGAGGCTGTGTCGCCTGAGTCTGCGTAGGCTGGGTCGCTTGAGTCGGGGCCATGCGATGGGAGGTGAACCGCGTCGCGCGCGTCTTCGTCACCAAACCCGTTTGGGTAAGTCGAAAGCCGTAGAACAAGAGAGAAACAGAGCGAGTCAATTGAAGTATGAGACTCACTTGTTCTCTTTCGTTTTTTTTTGTTTATTCTATCCAGTTGACTTATTAGTAGATTGCCCTTACATTACTTTATTTAGGATCCAAAGAATTATACAAGAATTGGCTCTATACATTGAAGATTCTTGCCAGTTGGGTCGAAGAAACTGACGAACTGACGACTACAATTTCAGATTCAATCAATTCCGGCGTCTGATCGGTTCGGCTAACGGTTAACTTAGATTAATGCCGCCATTAGTTTGATAATCGCTCATCCTCACCACCCTCATGTGGGCTGAGGGCTGGGTTTATCCGAAGCTACGTAAATGCTGGTTTATTCGAGATGATGCTGGACCACAAATCAACACAAACAACGCTGGATCACGGATAGCCGATCCCGCAACTAAGTAGCCGCCGTTGGTTACGTCACACAAAAAGTGCGACGACCACCAGCCATGTCGTCTGTTTACCAACACACAAATGCACCTGCCACGAATCTAAATAGCGTGCTTCGTGGTGCTGGCTAGAGAAAGATCATCATAGATCAATGACGCAACGTTGGCATTGCAGAAACAAACCCCAGATTGGCGCCGGAACCTGTCGAGAATAACGCAATCGGTGACGGAAGATTATAGTGGTGACAGAGCAGCTAGTCTACGCTTAACCTACCAAAAAACTACGACAACTATCACCAAAAATTAATCTCACCAAATTTTCTCCATCGACATCGCAACCCATCACTTAATTTCAGTTCGTTCCTGATTAGCGAGGCTGCTAAACTTTAAACGAATATTTCACCCTGAAATCTCGGTCGCGGGTCGCAGCCTCCAGATAATACCCCCGCCATGGCACGGCCAGTACTTCTTTTGAAGAACCCCAGTACTCCACTGGACCCTTACGACGAAGAGTTTAGGAGGCATGGATACCATCCTGTGTTCATCCCGCTTCTCCACCACTCTCACTGGGACCGAAATGACACCATTGGCTACTTGACCAGTAACGAGTTCTTAACCACGCCCACGTTCATTATCACCAGTAAACGGGGGGTGGAGATGTTTGATGACTGTCTCCTGGACGTGGACGAGGCTACCCGCTGCGAGATCTTCGGCAAAACCGCCTACACCGTGGGCCCGGCTACCGCCGATGAGCTCAGTCGCATTGGCTTTACCAATGTCAGAGGTGGGGAACAAGCGGGAAATGGACGTAAGCTTGCGGAAATCATCTACCAAGAGCTTGGCCCCGGTAACCATCGCATGGTGTTTTTCACTGGTGAGATTCGTAAAGACATTCTTCCCAAGGCGCTTTTAAACTACGGCTTTGACCTTACTGAGAGAGTGATCTACAAGACTGAAGACCGCGATGATATCGAAGACCAATTTACCCAGGCATGGACTCAACACCGTGACCAGAACCCGTGGATTGTGTTTTTTCTGCCTCAGGGGACTGAGTCAATTGTCGCGACACTTACGGCGCCGCGACAGTCGGGAGAAGCGCCGGCAGCGGGGCAGGTGCCGGTGGCACTGATCGGCCCCACCACTGAAGAATACCTCAAAGACAACCACATCACTCCCACGGTGGTGGCGGCGAAGCCCACCGCCAAACTGCTCGTGGACGCCATTCTCTCCCTCGCTCAATAGAACTAATTTCGATGGCCGTCTCTATTATTCCACACCTTAAATTTCATGGACCTCTTTCCTCTCCCGGCGGTCGTTTGTGCTGATGTAATCGTGCGTCTCATGAAGGCGGGTCCACCGCTTTCCGCAAACAATGTGCATGTTGGCGGAGTCGTTGCCCACTACAACCACCGGCTCACCGGTCAACCACGTATGAGCCCCTGGCAACGAGCCACGTCGGAAAAATTGGCAACGGACTAGTGGTGACGGGTTTCGGCTCGATACTTTTCTTAGCCCCGGCCAAACCGCCGTCTTTCCAGCTCAGAAACAGCAATCATCACACCAGGCTGGTGAGGCGAAAAGTTCGCACCTGCCCGAGGCCTGCTTCAAGCATGTCGGCCCTCGCAGGCAATTTACGCCCCCCAGCTTTCTGCTTGTTATGGAGCCAGCCTTCACCAACAAATGGTAGCGTTTGCGTTTAGATTTGTTTATCCTTTGGAAAACAAAAATAGATGGGGTGACCCCGAGGTCATTAATGGGCCAACAATAGCCTCCCAGCCATCGCCCGCGTTGTTTTTGTTCTTCGCAATATTTCCTGTGTCTGGGCTGGAACCTGCGCCAGGGCGCCTGTGCCATGCACTAATCGCGTCCCCGATCGTGGTGGAACCTCACGCTGGCGCCCCAAAAAATATCGGCTCGGTGGAAGATCACCTCAGGTCGGCATTTTCTCGACGAATATAAAAGCACTGCCACCCCCCACGTCGAAGCACACCACTACTTTACCGAAAACATCCAAATACAAACGAGATGAAGTACACCACTGTCGGTTTAATCGCCGCGGCCTCCCTTGTCGCCGCCGAAGACTTCTTGACCATTTCGCCTGAGGTTATGGCTCAATCGATCCAAGACCTGAACGACTTCCCCACCGCTGACAGAGAACTGGCCGCCTCGAGATACTCGGAGCTTTACGACCAAAACAACGGCCGTATCCCCATCACCGCCTTCTACACCGGCTTGCAAGCGGACGCGTCGGGCTCGGGCGCCGACTCGTCGGCTGACCCTGCCTCCTCGGCCACCTCCGCTAATTCGTCGGCGGACTCTGAGTCGTCGGCTACCGCTGAATCGTCGGCTAACCTGTCGGCTAACTCTGCTGAATCGTCGGCCACCGCCGAATCGTCGGCTTCGGCTGACTCTTCGGCTTCGGCTGACTCGCTGGCCTCTGCTGACTCCTCTGCCTCGGCTGACCTGTCGGCTTCTGCTGACTCCTCCGCTTCTGCTGACTCCTCCGCCTCCGCCGACTCGTCGGCCTCGGGTGAATCCGCCTCTGACGCCATCTCGTCCGCCCTCGAATCGTCGGACGACCTCTCCTCGGGCCCCGCCCCCACCGCCACCGAATCGCAAGGCGGTGTCATTGGTGGCGTCGTTGCTAACAACAGCACTGGTGGTGCTGGTGCCAACAACGGTACCGTCATTGGTGGTGGCGACAGCTCTGACGACGGCTCGTCGCTGGTGTCGGACGCCGACACCGTGTCGCTGGCTGGCGAAGAAGAAGCTTCGTCCACCGGTGGCTCGAGAACTCTGGGCTCGTCGTCGGCCTCGAAAACCGCCTCGGCGTCGTCGTCGTCGCAACCGGGTATGGGTGTTCAAGGCACCGTCAGCGGGTTCGTGGCCATCGCTGGTTTGATTGGCGCTTTGCTCTAAATAGACTGTCTTCTTTTCTAACCGGGTACGTGTACCCTATACCATTTTCCTCTTTTGATATAATTTAATGCGTTAACGATATTTCGAAACCAAACTGTAAACCGTTTCACGGTGATTGTTCATTGCTATTTTGCTTGTGATGGCACGGCATCAATAGTACCATTCAATTCACTTTTCAAGAAAATTTTTACTGCATACCTGACACACCCACTTTCACACCTATTTTGCTATTTTTGGCCATTCGGCTAAGCCTTCGAGGAGGCGCTGCTAGTATCGCGCATGGGGTAGGGGTCTCACGTTTTGCACACCGCCCCCCCCCCTTTTGTGGGAATAGGGGACAAGCTTAGTAAACCCTTGATATCGAGGAGGCAAATGGCCGACAAGAAATACTCCTCACCCCATGCACGATGGTTTATTGGGAATGAAGCGTCTGCCAAGTGGCTGACACATGCTGACAATGGTACTTCAATAACAACACCACAAAAGTAAAATGAAGCACGGTCGAAACCTTAATTTTTCGCTCACGTGAACGTGCATTGTCATTTGAGACGCGCCGAGAGCAAAAGCGGAAAAAACTAAGAAATCTGTGGTTCGCTACAAAGCAAAGGATGCTGTGAGTACTAAGATGTCACTTTCTTGGTAATCGGAATTGCTGACCAGACGGTTAGACAAGAATTCACTAGTATTTGGGATTGCTGTTGCTTCTTGGCAAAATGCACTCAATTTACTCAATTCTCTTTTGTTTGAACTTAATAGTATATTCCTTACGTCCCTTATGAATTTGCCTCCAGAAAAGTCATTCACTTGTGAACTTAGAACTAAGTCGCAAACAGTGACTTTAGATTGAAAGCGCTTAATAATTGTTGTTGTCATCTATGATATTAACTACTTCATCTTCTTCTTGTAATCGGCAAATGAAAGCTTTTTCACCGGTTTGGGTGGTTGAGGCGCCAGTTCAGGCTTGGCTTCTTTCTTCACCGCTTCCTCCTTGACCACGTTAGATGCCAGTATCGGCGACGATGCTGAGATGAGCTCCTTCTTAGTAGTGTCATCATTTTGACCACTGGAGGTGGCTTGAATCGGCTTAAGTCTTTCATCGATAATTTTGTCAATGCGTTGAGCAAGCTCAGGCACAATGGGGAACGCCATGTCAGCATCCACAGGATTGGACTTTGCTGGTGGCACTGCCGGTTGGTGACGCTCAATCAATTGTTCCCGGTACGGTACATCAAATAATTCCTTCGGCTTAGCTTGAGGCTTCTCCACCAATACACCCTCGGCCATAGTATCCTCCAGCTTCACTTCGACCTGAAGACGAATGATATTGTCTCGTTGTACGAGTCTCTCTGCCCACAGAACGTACTGTTTATGCAGTTGAGGGAAAATGACTTCTTCCTTAGTTTTAACTAAGTTGACATTGGCAATACTCAGAGCTTTACGCGTGCTTCTCATCACTTGAGCCATCGCCTTCTTCACCTTAAGTACAGCACAGCTGGAAACAGCATCGGGACCAGTCATACACGCACACTCGCAGAAGAAGAGGATGTTGTCGATGTACAGCATAAGCGCCGGCTTATCGGCCAGCGGCACCGCCAGATCAAACTTGAGCTCTGCAGGATTGGGGCCGTAGAGAGAAAGGATCGGGTGAGTCGGGTCCCACTCCCAGGGCAACTTCAATTCGGTCATGAGGTCATCCTTAATCTCAATATCTTTGGTAGTTTCCACGAGAAAACGAAGACCAGCCTCGGCATCGTACACTGGACGGACCCGACAGTTAGCCGCGTGCGGACACAGTTTACGAATGAATCTCAGCTCGTTACCAACGAAGCGGGCATCCACCACAATCTCGGAATCCCCAAGTTTCAGCTTGAGCACGTGCGGCTTGGGGACCCCCCAGTGAGGGTACTGGTTTATCTTTTCACTCACGTAGTTTTCAAAGAGATCAATCTCACCAAGATACTCCACCACGAGTGTACCCTTAGGTACCACATTAATGTCAGAGTCACTGCTACCAATGAATAACCCCATCTTCGAGATACCATTGAACTTCAGCTTGGTGTTCTCCACATACGGCTTCACTTGGATACTGAATTGATTGTGACGCTTTTTCTTGGTGAGGATATTGCGAAGGTGTTCAGCCATGTACTTTTGATGATTGGGTAACACCACTTTGGCAAACTTCAAATGCTTGAATTTGCCATCTTCGTCTTCCAAATGCTCAACCGCTTTCGTGGTCAGAAGTGAAGTAAGACTGCGACGCAACTCAGGGGTCTTAAAGTCATTTTGTTTCACTTTAAAGTACACCAGTTGGTAAGTTTCCGTGGTAACGCCATCAGTAAGCAATGGATTGTCCTTGATTGGAAGTTGGTCCAAAATCAGAACCGGCAGCGGTGGTCTTGGTGCCGGCTTCACCGGCTCCGTGGGTACCAGTTTGCGTTTCTTATTGGCAGAAGAGTCGCCGCTCAGCGGCTTGCGCTTTTTCGGCAGCGGTTGCTTCGTCAGTTCCACGTTTAACCGTCTGAGAGTAGCTTCACGGCACGATGATGGATCGAACTTACCGTGTTTAGCCGGGTCACAGTAGTAGCACTTGTACTCGTTCTCGGGGACTTCTTCCTGAGTCTTGTAGCCCATGCACAAACAGTGCTGCCACCGGAAACACTGGTCACACTGGATAGTAAAGCCATCGTCGTCCTCAAGACCACAAATACACCCAATGAGTCCCAGGTCGGGGTCGACACGATAGGTCTCTAGCGGAGGGATCACGGTGGCTTCAGCCCGACCAGCGGGGTGTTGAGGACCAGCAGATTGCGCCGGTTGGGACGGCACAGGTAATGGTTTCGGGGTAGCCAGTTTTGAGCGAGGCTTTGGTTGTTGCGATTTAGGGGAAGGTGACTGACGAGGCGGTGCGGCTACTGCAGGTGCTGTAGTGGCCACGGGAGGCTTTTGATCAACAGCAACGTCAATGGAGCGAGGCATGTGTGGCTCCACTTTCACCTTAGTGGCGTCGTAGGCCTGGCGTTCCACTTCACGCTGTTGAGGAGTCAACGGTACTTCAGCGGCAGCCGCAAGCGCCCGAGCGGCAATCATGGCATTCTTGTTGCTGCGTTCCTTCAGCTTCAAATCAATGCCCAGCATCGCCTGTGTCGCCAGAAGCGGCGGCGGTCCCGGATTAGCCGGTGACAGTTTCAGTCTCAGATGACGATTAGTGGGGGGGACGATGGGCTCGTGGGACTGGGGCGGCAGAACCAGCTTTTGCTTGATGCTGACAGCAGGGGTATCTTCGTTCAAGAACATGTTGATCAGCGACTTGTGGGGCACCAGAGGAGCTCGAGGCGCCGCTGGCGCTGTGGCCACCGGTTGAGCAGCAGGAAGCGGTGGGAGCGGTGCCATCGCTGTTGGCTTCAAACCCGGGTCAGACTCGGTTTTCACTGGTGCCGGGGGTTTCTCTGATCCATCTAGAAGCGAGAAAATGTTCACCTTGCGAGGCGGAGCCTGAGGAGGCCGAGGAGCCACCGGCGGGGCGGCTGCGGGCTGAGGGTCCAGCAAGTGGCGTTGAGCGATGATCTCTCGAGGGTATGATGGTTGCGAGGGTCTCTGGGTAGCTTTGGGCGAGTGTGATGTCGCCATATGTGACGGCTGCGGCGGAGCGAACGCTGGCTGGGCCGCGTGGGTTTGCGGCGGCGACAGCGTCCCTTGCCAGTTGTAGTAGCCAGGATAGTTATATTTCGGTTGCTGGATCGCCCCCACTGGTCTAAGTGGCGGCTGGGATGGCATCTGCGGCAGCGTTTGGAGGGGCTGAGCTCGACCAGTGTGTGGCAAGACCGGTGGCTTTGTAGCCGGGTTCAGCGGCGGTGGTTGCGCCACCTGGGGTGGCGACGGTTGTTGAGGCAGACTAGGATTGCCAGCAGCAGCATTGGCGAACATGAGCAACGTCAGAGCGTCCTGGAGGAGCTGCTGGTCCTGGTCCGGGGGCGGTTGACTCATCAAGGACAAACAGGCCGGCGGGGGAGGGAACAAACAGGTAAAAGTTCACTAAGCACACCGAAGGGGATGAGGCCAATGTCTTTAATTAAGGGTCTTTCGGAAAGAGAAGGGTAGGGCACGCCGCTCGTAAACTGTAGGTGGGTGTGAGTGGTGAGGATGGCTTTTACTAGCTGACATGTTTTGAGATTCCTGCACACAGACTCGGGTAGCGTCGAGCGTATACGACCAGCGTCGACGCCACTTCGAGGCTAAACGACGCCCGCAATCGGGGAACGAAGCTTGGTTTTTTCGATAGCAACCACTGAGGAAAGGTGCCGCCTCCGCCATGTGAGGGCAACATCCGATTTCATTGCTGATGCCGTAAAATTGAAGAGATATATATCGTCGAGTAGAGTGGTACCGTACTGTGGGGTGTGAGTTTCGTCGCTCAAAGCCACGAAGCGTGACCGTTTTTGGCATGGAACCAAAATCCCGACCCTCACTGGGGAACGACGTTCTTAAGCCAAAAACCTGTTGGTGAGGCTGGATCGTATGAGGCAGCTTACGCCGTGTAGCTGCCAAGCCCGTCCTTGGATCATAACCGGAGTTAGGCAGAGCGCTATTGTCTGTCGGTAAGTGTGAAGTGAGGGTACCCACCGAGTACTAACCTACACTCCGTACGTCTAAACGACGACCAGGGGGGATGTTAAAAATGTCTCATTATCTATTCGTGATTAAAGCGGGAAGAAAGAACGGCTATTTACAGGTTGGGGGCGCCGCCGCCGGTGCCCGCGGAATGCTCATGGTTTTTCGACTGCTCTAGAAAGTCCAACTCTTTTTTCAACGTGTCCATGGCGTAGTACACCTTGGACTGGAGGTAAAACGAGTTGCCCTTTTCCTTCAGGTTGACGTCAAAAAGATACTTGTAGCGTTCGTCCAACTTTTCCTGGTTCAAGTCGGCGGCCTCGATGTCCAAGATCTTGTATGCTTCTTCAAGGGGGATGCCACCGGCCAGCGCCGCTTTGGCGGGTCCTCCGGCAGCGGCACCGGCAGCCGACGCCTTGGCCGCTTGCTTGTACGCCTCAGTGAAGGCTCTGCCAAACACCAGGGCCCCGGTGACGATAACGTTGACGAGAAGTCGGTGTGCCATAGGTTGGGTTTGTGGAGGCGAGCGAGCAGAGATGAATTTTTCCAGTGCGTGAGCAACGCCGCCACGAACGAGAGCACGAGAGCACGAGAACCATGAGCAACAACGGGGGAAAAATGTGGCGAAACATTTGCTAAGCGAGAGTTGATGTCATCAGAAGACATGCTTGTGGGTGCTTCAAAGACGTGAGTACATCATCAGGTAATGTACTTCTACTCCTATACTCATCTATATTGCATGAACTTGAAACTAGTTTCGAATTGTTTATGTGAGATACTTCAAAGTCTTCATTCGTAATTGCTTGATTATGTTGATCTCAATTAATCCCACTTATCTCTGATCATCAGTTAAGCGAGCTGTGGCATGATCAATTCTATATGTCAGTTTACGACAAGCATGGCGCAGATAATGAAATTTAGACCCTTCTACAAGCATCCCGAGAAACCGTATCGTCTATCGATGTCTCTTGTCGTCTATGATATTATCTGTGTCTATCAAAAAGTGTTTCTCTATGATCGCTTCAGTGATTGATAAAGTCGACGATGTCTCGAACAACTTCCTCGGGACGTTGCTGAACCACCCAGTGGCCGCTGTCGTATACTTTCAACTGGTTATTGGGGAAGTAATGGTCGAAGGCGGGTTTGTACTCCGTCTTGATGAAATTCAGATGGGCTCCTTTCATCACTAACGTCGGCTTGGGGAAGCGACAATGCTTGGGGATATTGTCGGGCCACCCCCCCATATCGTTAAGGACATCGTCTTTCAAAAAATTGAGCACGGGTACTCTAAATGCCCGCAGGGGGTCGTGCTTATCGAAGTTGCTTTTGAGGAAAAGCCGAACCCCGGCGTCGGGCTCGTACTCCTTTAAAATGTCTTCAATTTTGTCAAGCTGTTTTGCCGTGGGCTTATCGCTAAATTGGCGGTACTGGGCCTCCACGTGGCCCATAGCTTCCAAATCTCGGGTGAGAGCGACAAGTGCCGCCTGGACGGGCGAATTGTCGATAATCACGAGCTTCGAATAGAGTTTGGGGTGCTGCAACGCGCAGATCATCGCCACTTTAGCCCCCATCAGGTGGCCGACAATTATGGCATCGTGCCATTGCTGGTCCTCGACCAATTGACTGACGTCGTGAGCCAATACTGGGTAAGTGTGAGGACTGGCGTGGGGCGATTGGCCATGGTTACGGAGATCTACTCCAAACACCGGGTGCCCCGTGAGTTCGCTGATTTTGCGTCCTACCAGCAGATAGTTTTGTTTCAGCCCCAAAAATCCGTGGAGCATAATCACCGGCAGCTTCAGTGTCAACAGCAGCAGCAGCAGTGGCATTAGCAGCTTTTTCGGCTTGAACTGCTGCCAGCTGAGCGGCACCACATCGTGACGAGGCAAGCCCTTGACGTGGTCTAGCCCCAACTGTTTGTAGGTGTGATGGCTGACTTTGGTGGAGAGCCGGCGAGTCCACATTTCGCGCGATGATCTCCACTCTAAGGTTATCGCAATCCACTACCCTTTCGCACCTACAATCTCCGGTCCGGGACACAGACCATGACAACCGGGCCGACACCGACCCTGCAGGGCCCACGTTGGCTTCGTGTGAGGGAATATTTCCTTACTAAGGGACGTTGCAGACAGCTACCACAAACACCTCGTTTAAGTGGCAACAGTGACAATTTCGCCAAAAATGCCCTACGACCCCTGGTGGCTGACTTTAATGAATTGCGTCGATCAATGAGATGGTAACTACAGTGTGGGGTAAACAGGACTTTGCCAACATCGTCGGAGGAGGATAGTTCATAATGTGGAATCCGCTACATATGCTCGCTTAGGTCGGTTTTAGGCCCTGAAGCCGTGGCTGGTGCGGCTGTGGAGTTCCCGATCGGGAGTTATCTAAATTGATGTCGGCATCGTGCGACGCCTGCCCCCCCCACGTTCGACAATCATCCAGCCCATGTGGGTGGGTCGTCTGTGCAAACCCTGATCTTCGCTAATCCAGAAGACTCCAGGGAATAGGAGATGGGAAACAAACAAAGCTCTACTCCTAGGTCCCTATAATAGCGATCACCAACCGCATTAGCCCTGTGCATTAGACACTTCCTTGTACCGGATTACGTGAGCAATTTCTTGGCGAGAGCCGGAGTGGGGTGTGCTCCGGCGATGTAATTCCCACGAGGAAAAAGTTTATTTTTTTTTGGGTTGTACGGCCGAGGGATACGGAACACCATGGGTATAAATTGAAATGAAAATGTGGCGTTTGCTTGGCCCCAACCATGGTTCTCTTCGATTGGGAGCGGAAAAAGGTGGACGTAACCACTGAAGACGACGACGAGCACTTCAAGTACAATGCTGATGCTCGTAAGCACCGGTTCGACAAAGGTACCCGTTGGAAGGATGCCTTTGTCATCTTGTGCGCTGGCTTCGCCTTGATCTCCGATGGCTACCAGAATAACTTGATGTCTATGCTTAACAAAGTGTTCTCGCTTCAGTTCCCCAAGGAGTACACGTCGGAAATGCTGACCAATATTTCCAATGCTTCCTTGATTGCCACTATCATTGGCCAAGTGACGGTGGGGGTTGTCTGTGACTACATTGGTCGTAAAGCTGCGGTCATCGGTGGTACTTTCTTCTTGGTTATCGGCTCGCTTGTGGCTCTGACAGCTCATGGTAGTCCTCACACCATTCTCACCTGGATCCGGTATTGTCGTGGTATCATTGGTTATGGTATCGGGGCTGAATACCCGGCACTGTCAACACTGGCATCAGAGGCTGCCAACGCGTCGGTGAAACGTCGTGGTCGGGCATTCGTGCTTGTGACCAATCTCCCCCTTAGTTTTGGGGGTCCGTTCGCTCTTATCGTGTTCCTTATCGTTCAGGCCATTTGTAAGAATCACTACACGGGGATCTGGAAGCTGATGTTTGCGATTGGCTGTTTCTGGCCGCTTGCTGTGCTTCCCTTCCGGTTAATTGCCACACTGGAACTTTACAAAAGATCAGCTGTGAAACGCAAAGTGCCGTACTGGCTAGCGATCAAGTTTTACTGGATGAGACTTGTGGGGATTTCCATGGCCTGGTTCCTTTACGACTTTGTTACTTTCCCCAACGGGATCTTCTCTGCGCAAATTATCAGTAACGTCATTCCTAAGGAACAAAATAAAGATTTGCGCAAGATTGCCGAATGGAACTTATTGTTGGGGGTGTTGGCCATCCCGGGTGTGTTTATTGGTGCCTTCCTTATTGATATCATCGGCAGAAAGTGGACGATGATGATTGGGTTTGCAGGCTACATCGTGTTTGGTCTCATCGTCGGCTGTGCTTACGACCTGCTTCTGAAACACACGGCTGGGTTTATCGTGTTGTACGGGTTCTTTATGAGTTCGGGGAACTTGGGACCAGGTGACTGTCTTGGTACGGTGTCTCTGGAGCTGTTTGCTACTCCCATCCGTGGCACCGCCTATGGTATTTGTGCTGCCATCGGTAAAGTCGGAGCGGTAGTGGGTACCCAAGCGTTCAATCCTATCCAAAAGAATCTTGGTAAAAAATGGACGTTCATTATTGCTGCCATCTGTGGTCTTGCTGGGGTCATTGTCAGTTTGTTATTTGTCCCCAACTTGAACGACAAAAATAATGACTTGATGGAGGAGGATATTCGGTTCAAGAACTACTGTATCCAGCACGGGTGCTCTAAGGACATCTTTGGTACTAATGAAGCCTTGACCCACGACGAAAAGTTGTTCAATAATGAGATCGACGACGATGACTTATCGAGCGACAAAGTGGAAGTGGTCAATGAAGACAGTGACGAAGGTAAGGTAGAGGTGATCAACGAACACAGTGACGAATACACTCGTAAAGCCCACGACTCGTGAGCTTATTTTAATACTTATCACTGATCAATATTTGCGTAAAACTGATACATTTGTCTACTATATGGGTCAATTTTGCAGCCAAGTGCGGCGCCAATAAAAATAGGCATATTGCGGTAGCGGGTGCGTCTACGTAATAAATAAAGCATTTATTGATATACTAAATAGTCGTAGACACCAGTGACGATGATGTTGTCGTGGGTTGGCGGTGGATTTGAATAGCTTATTTGCCTGGTGTCTGTGTCACGTGATGCGCGTGACTAGGGTAGTAACCCTAACGCGCACCCACCCCCAGCGATGAAAAATTTAGCAGCCAGTCGACCACCCCTCCATATACACAAAGGTAGGTACCGACGCCGCCCCCTCCGCGCTTTTCCATCTCCGCATCAGCGACTAACATAACAGAATGAAGTACTTGGCTGCTTACTTGCTTTTGGTCAACGCCGGCAACACTGCCCCCACCGTGGCTGACGTCACCAAGGTGCTCGAATCGATCGGCGCCGAAGTCGAAGAAGACAAGGTCAACAAGGTTGTTGAAGAACTCAACGGCAAGGACATCAAGGAATTGATTGCCGAAGGTACCGAAAAGCTCTCGTCGGTCCCTACCGGTGGTGCTGCCCCCGCCGCCGGCGGTGCTGCCGCCGCTGGTGGTGACGCTGCTGCCGCTGAAGAAAAGGAAGAAGAAGCCGCTGAAGAATCCGACGACGACATGGGCTTCGGTTTGTTCGACTAAGCAGTGGGGTTGTAATATAGATAATAATAGAAACGACATTTGGAACACTTACACTTAAATATGTAAAATGTCATCACGGGGACTCGAACCGCACGCGATAACGATGATAAGGTGCGGGCTTACAGATAAATTATAGCTAACATTTGATCGTTTGTGTATTGCGTTAACTCATTTAATTGAAACTCAAACGTGCCACTTAGCGGCCTTAGCGTAACTAATGATCGCCGAGGCGGCAAACGCCGCTAACGCCACGGTCTGCGGAGGCGAGGGAACCCCCTTGGGAGGAGGAGCACCTTCTTCAGTGACACAAGCGCCATCGGAGAAGGCGAAGTTGAAGTAGGTGGCGATGAAGAGCATTGCAACGGGAGCGGCCATGGTGGATATGAGGTGGTAGTGGTGGTGGGAGGGTAAGATCAAGACTCGGTGACTATGGTTGCCCTAGAAGATATATACAATCTGTGGTTGTGAGCCATGAACATTGCTGTTATCCGGGGTCTTAGACCCTAAAATCGGGCCGTCACCACCAGTGTCAATTAACTCATAGGTGTAAGATTACTTTGTAGATCCACTGTTGACTGTCAGCACCAAATTATCGTGTCAGTTCGCTTTTCAATTGACTTTGAGGTCGATGTTCTTTTGCGGCAATCGAAGTTCGCTTGCTGCGTCGAAAACGGTAAGTTGCCCACCGAGCCCACGACGGCATCACACGACGATGTTGTGGCGTATGGGGGGTTGCCTGAGGCTTGAGGGTTGAGACCATGTCTCTCAAAGTCAGAAATCGTCAAAATCGTCAAAATTGTTAGAATTGTTAGAATTGTCACATTTGCCATAATTGTTAAGTCAATGATAAGTTAACATCACGAACTACAAGAGATCCGTTCTTGAAGCAAAGTCACCCCGAATTTCCAGTAACTTCATAGACCAACCACACTGCTTCCGGCTGTTTAGGTACTACTAGCGGCTGACTTGGACCAATTGCTGGTGAGACTTTTTCCATGTCACTCACGTTCGGTGTTGCCGAGAAATTGTGAGCGGGGTGGAAAAAACCGAACACGCTTCCACTTACTCTTCTCACAGTGCAACCTGTGGGAGACCATTCGCCGTGCCACATGGCACCACCACGCAAAACAATTATGAGCATCTGGGAAAGATGGTTTAGTATATACGAGCAGACCATACCATTACTTTCCTCTTACTCTGAAAGCCCGCTTCGAATCATCCCGTCCTTCCCAGTGCCATACGTGTAGTCCTCTTCAGACGATGGCTGCCTCGTCTCGACGCCTGCGATTTCGCTTCCCCACCTTCGCCCAATGGCCGCGCATGCCCCAGATCGCACCTCATCTCAAAGCGGCAGCCTCCAGCCTTCACCCCCACCTCAAACCCCGTCCCCCAGGGTAAAAACTACACAATTTTGTCAGACGACACTATAAAAACTATTCGTAATCAAATTGCAGTCCCAGCCACCCAACATCCACTCTAATTTTGGCGTCGTTGGCCCATTTCCCGTTGGTCACCGCCACGGCGTTCTCGCATCACTAGCCCCGAATATAAACCCCCCGAGTGCGAGAGAAAAACCATCACCACCTTAGCCTTGTCTTTGCTTCTGAATACACACCCCTGCACTGTGTACAGGGAATGGGCCACCAGGTATCGGTAGCCAAGGGTCAGGACGGCCGTGTTCTCCGTCGGCACGCGTTAAAGGAGTCGTACTCCACGTCTAATCTCTTGGAACCCCCTCCCACTGATCAGCACCGGTTATCGGTCCCATGCGGCGCCGAGGCTAATCCCGCCTCCCCCGAGCGTGCCAGAGGCCACCGGGGCCTGGTATTCACCTCAATGACCTCGTTTCGTCCCCATGACGTCACCCGCCACGATTTGCCCGACAACTCGGAGGCATTGGGCCAGTCCCATTTTTTCATTTCCCCAATCACCTCCAACGAATCCGAAGCGGATGTCGCTGATCCGCTAGCAGTATCGCCCCTCCAGCATGAGCCAATGGAAGCGTCGCTGTTGTTTAAGCTGGTGCTGGCTCAGCACATCAATTGGGACGAGGCCGAGGTCCACCACGATTTACAGGACGACACCCCGTACCTGACGTTCAAAATCCACCCTTCCGAACACGATTTGCTCAATCCCATCGACACGTTGTTGCACCCGCTGATGGCGGAGGTGGTGCCCGAGGAGGAGGATGACACGCTGGCGGAGGAACCCCCGTCGCCGGCGCTCCCCCCCGTGTTCCAAACGGTGCTGGCACTGTTGCCGAACCCGCAGTCGCAGGTGTCGCCGTTGCTTGCCCTCCCGCTCGAGGTGCTCTACCGCATCATTGAGATCGTTTATTATGATGATAATGTCAGCTCCATTAACGATAACCTCGAAAGCTTTGCCAACACCATCCCCCTCTTGCTGCGTAAGCTCAACCAGCTCCTGCTTTGCTTTCTTTACCGCTACGCCATCTTCAATCGCCCCCACTCATTCGACAAGTTCCTCAGTAACTTGAACCACAACCGGTTCATCGGCAAATACGTCGAGTTCATGGACTTCCAGCAGTTCACCCTGATTGGTCTTGGCCGTACTGGGCGCATGAACCAGGAGATCGAGATGGTGACGCTGCGCACCATCACCGCCGCTCTTCTGATGACGCCTAACCTCATCGAGTTTTTGGCGCTGGAAAACATCCAGGACGACATGGACGTCAACGTGCTTGACTACTTGTTCAACCGGCTTTACAAAATCCAAGCGATTGACTTTTGTGGCGCCCTGCTGGACAAGTTCACCAAGGCGTTTGTCGAGCTCATTATCGATAACGATATCCCCGCCAACCCCAATGTTGATGACGTGACCCTGCCTCAGTTGTCGCCGGTGATGCTGCCAGTGATTAATCCCACTCTAGCCAACACCTCTCACATCGACATCGAGCCCATGGAGTTGAAGCCTCAGCTCCAGTACGAGATCCAGTTCACCAAGACTTCATCTCTCTCGCATTTGTACAAGCTTTCCTTCCACGACTGCTCCCTGCTCACCTCGGACATCTTCATCAAGGTGTTGCCGCACTTGCACCACATCCGCCGGCTCGACTTGACCCACACGTCCATCACGCTGGCGATATTGAACCAATACTTGCCGACGACTTGTCGCCTCACCCACTTGCTGTTGCTGCGCTGCCTGCGGCTCACCACCAAGGACTTGATCAACTTTTTGACTCAGCATCCTGCGGTAGCCAACGACACGTTGAGATGGCTCAACTTGCAAATCGATTCCAACGTCGTCAGTCCCCTCAGTGACATCTACTTAATTTACACCCTCAAGCATATCAAGGCCCTGCAGCTTGAGTACCTCAACTTACTGGGACTTCCCATCAAGAACCTGACGATGATGATTATCAAGCAGAAGTTCCCCTTGCTCAAGTCATTGCTGATTGGCCACTCCAATTTGACATTGGAAGAACTCAATAATTTTGTTCAAGGGGTGCCCAGTCTCAAGTACATCGACTTACTGGGAATGAAGTTGTCTCGCTTTAATATTTTGAGTTTCCTCAAAGCCAACTTCAATTCCCACATTGAGGCGGTGGAGTTCGACTACAAAATTTTGTATGAAGCGTCCGCCCTGGGCGACTACATTAAAATTGTTCCTCAACAACAGCTGTTCCTCGATCCCGTGGTGACCCCGCAAGTATGGAAGTTCTATGATAATGAAGGCCGTCGGGCGTGGATCTATAAGCTTCTGGAAAATGATCCTACCTTCAAGCTGGTAGTGCTCAACGATACGTCGCTGCGTCATTATGCCACCAGCAATTTGACCTACTATGATATGGAGACAGGTAAGAAGATCGTCCAGAAAGTAAAACAGCCCCAATTTTTGAAGTACGCTCTGCGCAAGATCAACTGTCTGGTAGGGTACATGAACATGCACTTGTCCAAGTCCAAGGCGTACCTGGAAAGGCTTGATGCCGAGGACATCTGGCCAGTAGAGTTCAGCCAGCGTGGTATCTATAACTACTACTCTCTCAACGTCAAATAATTATGAGAATGCATCAGAAATTCAATCGAAAATCTATGAGTGTATCGTAGGCATTAGTCGTTCATCCCATACATAGCTAGCATAAGGAAAGTGCTCATTGCAACATCTCGTCGCGGAAGTGCTTTTGGTAGTTGAGCTTCTCCGGCTTCTGTTTGCGGAGCCATTGTTGCTGGGCATCCTTAACTGCCCGGCGTGCTTGTACTTCCTGCTTAGACACAATTTGTGCGGTAAGACCAGGAGCTAACCGGCGGTCACTAACAGCAACTGCACGGTTGTCCGAAGTGGGTTGATCACGCAACACTAAGGCCAGAGTATCATGGTGCTGGCGGTAGTAGCGCTGACGATTACGAGTACCAATCACCGTGCCATTAGGCAACACGAGTTCTCCCAGCGAGTCAATATGAGCTAGTTGGTAGTTATCGGTAACACCATTATCCAGATCACTATCAGTGGATGCTTCGTCTTCGTCGTCGTTTTCTTGGTCATTCAGAGGTTCAGCAAATGCCACTTTAGTTTCTGTCTTGGGCTTCGTTTCAACGTCATCGTAAAAGGTGTAAAATTGAGAAATGGCACGTTTGTCCTCTTTCAGTTCATAGGGAATGCGGCTGTGACCTTTAGTCGCCATGTGTTGCCACACCAGCTCCAAATTACGGCCTTGAAAGTTGCACACAAGGCACTGGAACTGCGACACTTTGGCGGAGAGGTATGCTAAAAGACCGGCAACATCGGTTAAAAATGACCGTTCAGGGATGTAGAGCCCGTGACGCTTAAACATGTGTTTGATGTTGGCCTCAATTCCAGAAGCAGACACACCACAGAATAAGCAGTGGTCAACGGGGATACCCAGCGCTTCAAAGCGCGCTGACGTCAGTTTTTGGAGGTCAACAAAGCTTTCGGAATCGTCATTGATTTCAGAAAAGTCATCCAGATCATATTGAAGCGACCCCGTTTCGTCAGTGATATAAGTAGCATCGGTACCGAGTGAGAAGTTCAGTCTTTCAGTGTGGACCAGAGAGTTGGATTGTCTTCTCACAGTTGAAGTCGGATGAGGGTCTTTGCCCACTGTAATCAGGGTTGGAGTCTGCTGTTGCTGCTGCTCTCTTTGTTGCCGGCGACGGTCTCTAGCAGTGACGTGAAACCCGTACTCGTCTTCGTTGCTATACTGTTCCAATTCCTTAGCAGCGATAACCTTTTCGGCGAACGTCTGGGACGAAATCAGCGGCAACTGAGCCACTCGGCGCTTCAAGTTGTACCGATGCCAGTCGCTCTTCATGTGTTGGCGCTGGTATTCGGCCAGGGGGAACTTGATCACACACGTGTTACACGTGAACTGGCTCAGGTCGGGGGTACATCCATGGGGTTGTGAACTCATGATAGTTGAATTGTGGTAAGAACAAAACGATGGCAATTGAGATTATGTATGACTGATGCTGATGGTGCGGTTGCGAGCCAGGGGAAAATCCCAAGATCGTCCCAGTCGCACTACGGTTGAAAAAATCTTCCCTCACCCAAAGGCCTTCCCTCACTGAACCATGGCGGTGCACATCTTCGGTCACAACATCCGGCACAACACCAAGGTGTGGCTTGGGCTTAAGAATGCCATCTTTGGTATTGGCGAAAAGACCGCACGGCAAATCTGTGCCCGGGTCAGCATCTACCCCCAGATGCGGATGAAGGACTTAACGGAACCTCAGATCATGGAACTCAACAAGGAGATTTCGGGGTTGACTGTCGACGGGGCGCTTAAGGCTCAAATCAACGAAAACATCAAGTTCAAGAAGGACATTGGCTCGTACGTGGGGCAACGTCACGTCCGCGGGTTGCCTGTGAGAGGTCAAAAGACGAGAAACAACGCCAAGACCGCTGGCAAGTTGAACAAGTTGGAGAGATACAGAGTTTAGTGGTCACCATGTACATAGTAATGACACGTAATGTATGATGAAGGAAGGAAGGAAGGAGACAGACACCACGCTAAATTAAATCATCGGAGAGTTGTACGTAAACGGAGCTTTTCATCTACCGATATATGCAACAAGACTCATCTAACAATATGAATGGGTTGATTAGATTACTTATTTGAGGTAAAGTTCCCATCCATTCTCGATGTATGAATCTGATAATGGATGTTAAGCTGAGCACAATAACATACCAAGAGTACCACATTAGCTTAGCTCTTACGAACACTGAGTTAAACAGCCATGGCTACTCGCTTAAAAATGAAACGCCTAAAAACAACCACGCTCTTCAATATTGATTTCTTTTTTAAAAACTGTGTATTACCTCAGAGTACGATTGTTTGAGCTTCAATTATAGACACTGAGTAAGATTCAGATGACTCTTAGACTCAGGTCGATGATTTTCAAAATAGCATGTTTGAGACCTAGTGTCAATGCGTGTGGAAAGCAACTACACTTGTACATTTATACATTGTTGTACCCTCCATTTTGATGGTATACGACACGTTTATCAATGTATTCGAGACAGTGAAACTGTACTTATCCCAGTAAATGAATTCCCCAAAGCCTGAAAATGTCATCCGATCATGCGAAAGGCTAAAATATAGGCAGATAGGCGGAAAATCTTACAAACCGCTAATTACGTCCAAAAATCCTGAAAGCTCAAAAATCCGTGAAGCCGGTCTAGTATAGTGGTTAGTACGGTTCGTTGTGGCGACACAACCCCGAACAAACCCAGGTTCGATTCCTGGGGCCGGCACAAGTTTTTGCCATATTCACTAATGTCTCTGGTTCTTCGAAAACCTCATGCTGTCTATTTTTCATCGCCCCACTCTCTCATACTATTATCCCCGTTATCTCGCCGCTCTTTCTTTTTTTTTTTTTTCGTATTAACTGTCGCGAGTGCTTCGTAGATCTCTCCACATCGCGCGAAAACTTTTCACGTAACGAACATGTCTGAGCCTACTTATCTCGACGCCGATATCGAGAAAGAGATCGATCTCACCGATATCGACTTCTCCGACTTGGAGGAGCAATACCAGGTGTCGATCGACCTCAACAACTATGTTGTTGTCGATGGCGCTCCCATCGCCCCCGAGGCTAAGGTGCCCGTGCTTACCAAGGTGTTGCGCAAGTTGTTTGGGGGCGCCGGCACCATTGTTGAAGGCGAAGAAGGCTTGTTCATGCCTCTCGAAAACGGCAAGACCAAGGGTTACCTTTTCATCCAATACGAAAAGGCCGAAGACGCGATGAAGGCCATCAAGCAATTGAACGGCAAGAAGCTCGATCAAAACCACAGATTGCTTGTCAACCGGTTGTCCGACGTGGAAAAGTACGGTGCTGAAGGCAAGATCTCGACGGAATTCGTCGAACCCGAAGTGAAGCCGTTCGAATCGCACGGCTACCTCAAGCTGTGGTTGCAAGACCCCACCGGTAGAGACCAAATCGTTCTCCACTACTCGGAGACCGTCGGTATGTTCTGGAACAAGAAGGGCCGCGAACCCGAGCCCGTGGTCGAACCGAGAAAGGGCTTCACCTCTAAGTATGCCAAGTTCTCGCCTAAGGGGACCTACTTGTTCTCGATCCACCCGCAAGGTGTCCAAGCGTGGGGGGCTCTGGACTTCCGCAAGGTGGCCAAGTTCTTCCACAACCAGGTGAGACTCGTCGACTTCTCGCCCACGGAAAGATTCATGGTGACGTTGTCGCCCCTCCCCATCACTTTGCCCGAATCGGCTGAACAAAAAGCGGAATTCCCCTTCTCGAAGGAGTCGATTGGCCACAAGTTGGTCATCTGGGACTTGACCACCAACGAACCGGTGCGGACGTTCGCTT
Source organism: Diutina rugosa (assembly GCF_008704595.1). Taxonomy (NCBI): domain Eukaryota; kingdom Fungi; phylum Ascomycota; class Pichiomycetes; order Serinales; family Debaryomycetaceae; genus Diutina; species Diutina rugosa. The sequence continues at coordinate 26,633 of NW_022995076.1, forward strand.
TGCCGCCTTACTTGGAAGGGCAAAAGGAAATGCCGTGGCCGTTGGTCAAGTGGTCTTACGACGACAAGTACTGTGCTCGTCAAGGGCCCGACGCTCTTGCCGTCTACGAAACCGAAACCTTCCAATTGTTGGACAAGAAGCTTATCAAGATCGACGACATTGTCGACTTCGAATGGGCCCCTGCCGGCGTTAAGTTGGCCGGTGGTCAAAAGGGTGAAGCCCCCGCCCACTTGTTGTCGTACTGGACCCCCGAATCGCCGAACAAGACCGCGAGAGTGGCGGTGATGCAGATCCCGTCGCGTGAAGTGTTGCGTACCGTCAACTTGTTCCAAGTGTCTGACTGTAAGATGCACTGGCAATCGGAAGGTAAGTTGTTGTGTGTCAAGGTTGACCGGCACACCAAGTCCGGGAAGACTCTTTTCACTAATCTTGAGTTCTTCAAGACCACCGAAAAGGACATCCCCGTGGAAAAGGTCGAGCTTAAGGACGTGGTGGTTAACTTCGCTTTTGAACCGAAGTCGGAGAAGTTCATCACCATCTCTCGTCTTGACGACGGCAACAACAACCCCGCCATCCCCAAGAACACCATCACTTTCTACGAGCCCGAAGCCCAAAAGGGTACCAAGAAGACTGCTGCTACTTCATACAAGCCGGTGAAGGCCATCCCCAACAAGCACTCCAACACCATCGTGTGGTCGCCCAAGGGCCGCTACGCCGTCATCGCCACCATCTTGCGTAACAACGGTGAGCTTGAGTTCTACGACACTCAGTTCGACGACGATAAGGAAAAGATCAAGTTGCTCAAGACGGAAAAGTACACCGCCATGACCAACTTGCAATGGGACCCCTCGGGTCGTTTGTTGGCCGCGTGGTCGTCGGCGTGGATCCACGCCATCGACAACGGGTACCACTTGTACGAATTTACTGGTAACCAAGTGCGCGACCAGACGGTGGAACAATTCAAGGAGTTCATCTGGCGTCCCCGCCCGGCGTCGTTGTTATCGGCCAACGACCGCAAGAAGGTCAGAACCAACCTCCGCGAATACCTGGCTCAATTCGACGAATTGGACGCCATGGAAGCCGATGCCGCCGTGCGCGAGGCGATCCTAGCCCGCAGAAAGGCGTTGGAGAAGTGGAGAGAATACCGGTCGAAGTACGCCCACAACGAAGAGGCCCACTCCGACGTCCAGGTCGAAACCATCGAGGAGATCAAGGAGGAGATCATCGAGGAAAAGGAAGAAGTCATCGAGTAAAAGTAGCACCGTATACACTAATAGTACACGCATTTTTCATTCTGGCAATGCAAGCGTAGACACACGCCACTAGTTTACAGGGTACAGGTGAAATTAGGTCCCCCGTGGCACACAGCACAATGGTAAGGCATCTTCTCAGTACTCCTCACGTCATCATGCAACCGCAGCAGTTAGAGGTAATGACAGCATATCACAGAAGATCATATCTGCCCTAGCACCCTGAACAGGGACTATTCATTCGACGTTGGCGTACGTTTGACAAATTAAGCTTTGGGCGATGACGCCTATCGGGGGACAAATTGCCAGATACTGAGCAGCACATGCACCGTGCTGCCAATGCAACATCAGTCGCTGAGATGGTTCGTCATATACTCGGCATAGACGATGCACATCTACCGTCTTTGCGTCGACACAAACTCAGGAGTAGGGGATAGAGTGATCAGGGATGTCCACTAGTGAACCTAAAATTTAGCTTTGTTTACTAACCCTCTGCTGGGGCCATTGTTGAAAATTCTATTATCCAGAAATTACCTTCAAACTATGGTGAAATGTCGTCGTAGTCAATCAGTGCTATCGCCTCATTCTACGCCTTAGCGTGTGCGCACCAGCAGTCTCCCTCCTTAGACATTCTCTTCCCACCCACCACGCCGCAGACAGCAACGTGACCCTCCATGCTCTTGCTCTAGGGAAGCGAAAAGATTCGACTTTTACACCACCATGTAACTCTTGAAACCACCAATGACCACTCTCCGACCGCCCCTTACTACTCAGACGACCACTGGCTTGATTTAGCCGTTGCTAACGCCTCTCCCGTTTTACCGCGCTGGCTGACGATCCAGCCCCGTGTTTACCTTTATGCCGAATCAGGTACAGTGTGCGCCGAGCCCACAAAACCAGGCGGGGCGCCGGCCAACAGAGTTTTAAAATACTCAGATCAAGGTTTATATATGTACCAGAGCCGGGAATGGACGTCGCCTCCCATCTTGTACCCCAGAACCGACGGCACCACCGCTCGTCCCACCTCAGCAACCCCACCCTGGTGAGCCTGGTGTATTCGTCCCTCGACACCGACCGTCTTTTCCCCTCGCCCAAGCTCCCGCCACTGCTGTTCCCGTCGCCGCTAGTGCCGCCAATGGCTCCCGGCAGTGGCCACCACGGACTGCTGGCTCGGCTGCCGCGCCCAGCCGCCGCGGCTAAACATGCGGACGATTTTAATCAGGTGCCCAAGCGGTTCTCCCAGTTTATCATCGACCAGCAAAACCCCCACACCACGCAAAAACTTGATAACCTCCTGCTTGCGTCGTTCATTCTGGTCGAGGTCCCCGACGCTAAGCTCGCCTCCAAGCTGCGCCCGTCGCCCCTGAGCCGTCTGCCAATGCTGTCTTCTGCCCCGCAAGCTTCGGTCCACAATATCGGCCGTGACATCAGTGATCTGATGGAGTCTCAGGCCACCATTTTCTCCACCCGAGGTCTGCCCCACGACGCTTCCAGTAGCGCTCGTCGCCGGCCACGCCTCTTTCAGCGGCGTCCTCGTCCGCAATCGGTGCTGGTCGTGGACCGGCTGCTGCTGGTGGACTCACCGCTTAGTCGTCGCAATGCTATCCGTTTCAAGAAAGGCCTGGTCATCTACCGTATGTGGTTACGAATGAAGAAGGCATTCAGAGCGCTTAGATGTCGCTTGTTCACAGCGCTGACCCCAGCTAATCGATCACCCCTGATCCAGGGGAGACTGAGAACTCTTAAGCGCAAATACCGTGAGAAGCCTCGTAACCCCGAAGTGGTGGAGGCTCTCAGACGAGGGTTATCGGTGCTGGCCCCGATGAACAACCCCAACTTGGGCCAAGGCACTCACCGCATCAGCCTGCTCAACGATGATGTCAAACGCGCTGCTGGAGCTACCACCAGCCACCCTACGTTCCCTCATACTCAGTCCGCTCAAGAAGTCCAGCGAGCTCAACATGCTCAACAGGTCGAGGCTGAAGGGAGAATGCGCCACTTGTTCAATTATATTGATCAGCAACAGGTGTCCTTCCTGGAACTCCAAACCCGTGACCGTGAAGTTGATCGCAAGCAACTTCGTGAGATGCTGAGTAAACACGAGTTGTCTCTGGTGATATCGATAGCGGAACCGTCGCGCAAACCGCACGAGCTGCCTCGTCAACATGTACCCAAACATGTGACCAACCCTAAGGTTTCCGATACGCCAGAGTACGCTGAAACCTCCGGGGGTGCTCTCAAAAAGCAGCGCAAAAAGCTTCCTTTCACTCAACCGCCGAAAACGCCAACCAAGACTCCCAACAAGACCCCTTCTAAAACTTCCACCAAAACTCCCACTAAATCCCCTAAACAAAAGCATCTGGAGCAATACCAAGGGCAAAATGACCAGCACGAGCAAGTGCCTCCTACTCCTCCACACAAGACCACAGCCCAACCCCCGATCACCGAACGCGTCATCTCGCAAAAAGCTAAGCCCGCTGGCAAGAACCCAACCGACCTCAGTGTGCTCGATGCATACTACGATCCCAGTTCGAGCTCTCCTGAAGGGAAAGAGCTTGTGTTTGAGGACGAGGTTGACATCTCCACCGCTCATATGGTAGACTTGTGGCGTATGTACCTCAAGGCAGTTGTCACTAGCCGCATTAAGCTCCGCCAGGAAGTCAACGAGTTCAGACAGTACATGGAGGACCGTCAAGCAACGCCTATCTTCGAGCTGAACGAAATCTCGGTGCTGAGACAATCGCTGGCCAAGCCTGATGTTGCCTCTATTCAGTCAGCGGAACTGACAGCAACGTTGGACTCGCAACTGAAGCACTTCTCCATGAACCGCCGTCTGATGCTTGGCGAAATGCTTGAGTACGACTCTGCCGATGGCGAGCTGATGATTTCCCGTCAACTGACGATCCTTTCGGCTCGAGAGGTAGGAGACTACTCACTCAACCGCAATTACGGCACGGTGGTGGTGCGGCGCCGCGGGTCGGCTACTGGCTCCAATACCTCTGCTGCTACCTACCCTGCTGTCTCGTCACCGCTGGGCCTGCCCATGCGGCGTCTGCGTGCGGTGAAAAACTTCAAAAACGTCTCGATTGAATCGTGACAATACCACTGGGGTTTCCAAATTTTATAGTGCTATAATCAAATTCATTTTCACGAGTTCCGAGTTCTGCAGAGTACAGAGTATCTACACAGTCTTATAAGTATGTCACACGTCGAGCGCATATCATTGTCATGACAAACCAGAACCTTTTGAGAAAGATGTATGGCCTTGCTAAGCATAAAGTAAACTGGAATGGGGAGACGGTGGATTTAGTTTACATCACTCCCCGTGTCTTGGTCGCAGCTAGTCCCACCTCTGTAACCCTCGCATATCTTCTTGAGACTCATGGGTTTAATTGGCACTTGTGGAACTTCCAACGGGAACCTAGCGAATACTCGAACCATCAAGCTTTTTTTAAAGTGAGTGAGCATGCCGTGGATGATCACAATCCCCCCACCATTTCGCAGTTGCAACAAGTGTGTGCTGAAGTTGATACTTGGTTAGCACGGGACGAGAAAAATGTGGCAGTGTTCCATTGTCTTGAAGGTAAGGGAAGAAGTGGTACCTTCTGTTGTTGGTATTTGATGCACCAACATCGGCAATTATGCAGCCTGAAGTCGCTCGATGATATTCTCAAAGAGTTCACCAAATGCCGGATGAGGTGGTTTGCTGGACAAGGAGTATCAATTAAATCACAGAAACGGTACTTGCAGTATTACACCGACCACCCGCAGTTGGTATTGGATCAACCCCACTATGTTCTGGTCACGATCACCAGAATGACAATCCACAAATGTTGCCCGACAATGGTTCGTATACTCCTGTGTCACATTAATGGCACCGAAGCAAAGTGGAGTCAGCTGCCTCAAGGCTGGGACTGGGTAGTGGATTGCCACATCCATATAGAATCAGCCGACATTCACTTGAAAATTGGTGACGTTTACTTCTGCTTCAATGCGATATTGGAGGATACTGATAGCTTGACCATCAAGTGGAATCAATTCGATGGGTTTATGGGAACTCTGTTCAAGGGTCCTCGATTATTTAAGCTGGTCTCACTAAAGTGGGATGTCGTCTATATTTGAGTTTGTCGCGCACCGAGATATACATATATAAATGACACAAAAGACTTCCTGGAAAGCTTCGTGATAGGCAAGAACTGGAAACAATGATAAATCGTAGAGATCTGAGTGTTCGGAGAAGTCAAATGGCAAAAAGATCAGTCCACGGCAGGACTCGAACCCGCAATCCCCACCGCCGGAAAGTGATACCTTACCATTAGGCCACGCGGACTGTACACAACTGTTGTATAGTTTGTTCGGCCTTGGAGGAATACCCCGTCGAAGATACTTACACACCGGTATAGGTTTACCGGTAGGTGACCGGGGCATGGGTATTCGCCGGTAGGTTCCGGCGGTGGTGCACTCGGGAGGAGTCCGCGTGAGTATTATATAGAAGCATACGTGATAACTCCGGCAACGGAGTTGTCACGGTGCGGGCAGCTTAAGGTGTTCAACCCTAGGCTGAGCTGAAGTCACCCGCTCGTTGGATGCACGCCCTGCATACACCGTACAGACCCAGCACATACCCGGCGGGGTGTCGAGATTACAACCATATGCATCTAAACACAGTTATCGAAAGGTATCAAGTTTGAAGTAATGTTGGTCTCGACATCCCGCCCTTTTTACGTTTGGCTATTTCGAGTAGTACACGACTTTCACCCAACTTAATACAACACTTGGTNCGCAACATTGCGATTTATGAGGCATAAGCGAAACTTGGTATTTGCATTTTCGTTCAAATCGAGAATGACTACCTTCATTCCAATTCACAAGCGAAGAATTCAACTTTATAGGCACTAAATACATCGCGCTTCACGTTTAGATCAACGAAAACTTGAGCTTCTTATTTGCCTACGGCTGGTCGCTGACAATTAGCCACAGAATACTGGCGTTGGAAGCAGTCCACTTATTCCACACTGAGCGCACGACCATAGTGTACCTATTGAGAGCAAGCTATTGTGCTTAAGCTTTGAAAGAGTCTCGTTATACCAAGAAAACACACAAAACTGTGTATTAGCCTGAAAATTTCAGCCAAATGAAGGTAGCGTTTTGGTTAGGTCCAGTATGGACTTTCACTATTCGCATGTTATACAACTTACAGGTTTTCTTATCGTGTCGTATAAAAAGCTTGACGTATACGAGTATTACAACGAACTCGTATTTTATCGAAATCATTACCAATTTACGACTTTCCGATTGAATAATGATCTATTGTAACAATCCGTAAGAGCGTTATATTAAACTTATGTATTCATTGTTGTTGTCATAACCCATGACATGCTAACCCATAATATGCAATTGGCCTTAAAGACCGAACTCAACCAATTGTTGAGCGTATAATCGAAACAAATGTCAAGACTTAAGCAGTCAAAGCCATCTTCATCATGGCGTAGCCAACAACCACTGGAGCAGTGGTGGTGAGGAGGGTACCCATCCGTCTGGAGACCATGGCTCTGCGCACAGTGGCTTCGGGGACTTCGTGGTGAACGTAGTAGTAAAGGGGAGAAGCGTCCATTGTTGAGATTGTTGTATTCAAAGCTGTTTGATGAAGAAAAACTACGATGGAGACTATCTTTATATATTTCATGGCTTTCGGTAAAAAGAAACGGACTTCTTCCTCGGCAAGATCTCGGAGCGAACCTTTACCGAGGGATGAGGTGTGCGCATGGAAGCCGAGGAATATACTACCAGAGGCACATATGCTACCATGGGAGAAGCCATTAACATATGGCGAAAGAAAGAGGAAAATTCTGCTGTCCAGGGTCAATGCGAGGATAGTAGTACCGATGTCATCGGTAGCTAGTGTCCATTTGTAAAATTGGTGCAATTGACTTACGCATACTCTACCGTTGTTCAAGATCGGTTTGAACCTGAACGTAAAGGTAATCATCATGTGGCTAGAAGCAGATGGTTTCGAGTCAAACCCGAGAAGCCTCGGAGTTGGGCGTGGCTGGTCCCGAGCGTATTCGGCTGATGAAGTTCGGTTGCATATGATAGAATGCGCGGCGTGACACATTCCCTCGGCACAGCCATCCCTGCACAATGTGAAAAGAAGCGTGGGGTAATTGCTTTAACGACCAAAATGCCAATTACAGGTGCCGGTATAGTCATTATTATCTCATTATATAAATTTGATGAAGTCAACCACCACGATGAGGATGCCAATGCAGTAGATCAGCGTCACCAAAATGTTAGCGGCTCGTTTGTTCTTTTTGGTGGCCAGCCTCATCTCCTTATTCCCCAGACTCACGTCAATTTCCATTTGCAGTTGTGCTTCCATGAGGTTGTCGATCTGATCGGCTTGAGTTTCTAATTGAAATGTAAGTTCAGCTTGAAGGTTGACGATGTCCACCATCAGCGTGTGCAATTGTTCCACCAGCTTGAGCTGTTTCAGCTTAAGCGCCAAAAGCTCCTTATTCTCTTCCTCTAGTTGTTGAACTTGGACGTCTGTGAATTGAGGGGCGGCTAATTGCTGGCGCAGTTCTTCTTCCTGAAGAAGAGCAGCATAGTCCTGATTATTTAAGTCCAACCCACCATCGTCGTCGATGTTTTGGAAGTTGAGTAAGTTCAATTGCCGCTCACGTTGCATGCGTTTCCGTTGGATGGCATCGAACAGTTTACCCACAGCGTTGAGCCGAATGTTGAGGTATTTGAGGATTTGGGTACGGTGAGTGGCCACCTGAGTCTGCCATAACTCCTTCTCCAGTACGTCGCCCAATAACGTGGCAATTACGCCTTTTCGAGGAGCTTTTGTCACTTGCTCCCGTTTGTTTTCGTACTCCTGGAGAAGCTTGAGCTTTTGATACATCTTTTGCATTTGGATGCTAAAGTCTTGGTCAACCTGGGTTTTCTCATCGACACTGAAGTTATCGATGTCTTGGTACGTGGGCTTGACGCGAGCAATGAACTGTTCAAGGTTATTGATCACAGCGTCAAGCTCCCCACATTCCTTGATGAAAGTGTCGTCGACAATGAACTCGGCATTGCGGTTTTTCTTCGGTGGTTTGACCTTGCTCTTAAGCTCGCTCAGCACAATCTTTGTGCACTGGTCAAAGAGCGGTGTGAGGTCCATGGGAGTGGTATTGATCGCGGTGCGGCGCTGTCAATAGCGAGACAAAAAGGTTTAAGGAGTAGTAGGTTAATGCAATTGTGGAAGAGAAAAATACGTTTCTACTTTGGAAGTCATGATAGAGTAGCTTTCTTCGGGTAGCTCACGAGAAATATGAATTACTCTGTCTTCACCATGGAAGACAGGCTTCGCGATCACTAAGAAGGTCGCTGAATCAGGTAAGCACTAGTCACGTGACTAATTTTATGAATTGGATTTTAATGTCCATGAATGTAATATATCAATTTTGGTAAACGCACGACAAAATCTCGCGTTTTGCTATTCGCACGCACAACGGTATTTGACAGATCAAATAATACCACCTGGAATTATTTAACCTGAAGTGTTTCAAGACAATAGACTTTGCAATGAATATAAAATCAATTTTCTGATCCCACATACAATCAGATACAACAAGAGTCCAAATTTTCCTAACCATTCCATCGATTAATGGCATGCGTTTTCTTTAACACCATAACGAGAGCAAATATTATGGACTCTCCAAAGCTAACCTTTTTTGCAATTGTCTTGCCCATCGCTAAGCAGAAAAGGTCTTCTCATCTATGTATATCACGGCATACTACAAATTTTTTTCTGATGGTGAATGACAACTTTAACGATAAGAAGCTGTGGGCCTCAACTATTGTCAAATTATTCCACACACAATATCTGTCATTCCTTTTGGAATACGGATCTGATAATTTCAAATTTGTTGATATTATTGGAAGTAACGAACAGATAGGGGCCGGGTCGAATTTATAAGCGGCAATTTTGATGTGTATTTTTCACCTTTAAGCCATTGTATGTCAACATATTGGATTCAGACTTGGTCGTCACATTCAAACGAGTTATCCAAGATTTTTGCTAATCATTTTCTAACAGTCTAGGATAAAGGTTGGTTTCTAAGTGTATCCTTCAAGCACGTTGGAAGATTCCCAGAAATTGAAAGGATACTCAAACTCAATCCAACCCAAAGAATTTAAGTGCCGTGATTAACCGCTGGTATTGTAATTGAAAATTCTCCATCGTATTGTCCTCGCCGCGTGTTGGCTCCCAAGTTCCTGTATGAATTTTGCACTTCAAGCCTTGGTTTTGAAGTTCACGCAAAAGTAACAATATTGAGGTAGATCAAAAAGACGTAGCGATTGTTGCTAAACCTGGGAAATTGTTTTCAATGAACAGCTCCGAAGAAGAGCTTGCAACAATAATCCATCTCTCAATTACCGCTGACCTAAAAAAATCTTTTTCTCAATAATCATTAGCCTCCGAATCAATGTCTGCCAGCAACCACTGATGTCACGGAATTATTCGTATGCCAAGACACATCTCCGATTGTTGCTTCTAGCCAAGACAGTTGCCACTTTCCTCGTGCAAATGCTTGCAACGGTGTCTTCAAGGAATTGATCAGTAACTCGATAGATTTCTTTCTCGGCATGTCTCAAACTAATTTTACTATAATTACGACGGAGCCCACAATCTCAACTAAATTTAAATTTCTTCTTCAGAAACCTTATAATTTTCGTAAGCTCATTATCAAATTTCCTCTTTCATTCTCTATGAGAGAGGGGGCTTTGCAATCTGTGCCGCAGTGGCGCGGGCCATCGGTGTTACCGCTAGCGTACAGGTGGGCGTCTCAATTGCGCTTAATCAGCGTGCGCCCACATCCACACAAAATCTGAGACTAGGCCGAAGGGTTTTTCAGAGGAACACTACCTATAAAGCCAAGCCTGAGGGAAAAATTACCGGCCAATGCGGCACAGTGGTGTTTTCTCGGCAAAAGTCAATGGCGTTTATTAATAAAATTGCTCATCATCCCGGGCTTGGCCCATCCTCTCCGATGGGTCCCGGAGAGCCCCCTAACGGCAATTTTTTCCTCATGCGGATGTAACGTTGCGCTCTCACAAAAAAAATCAACACAGCGAATGTTCGCGGCACCGACCCCTAACTCCCTCTCTGAGAGCTACGCGGGGCGGAGTTTTGAGGCAGTGTGGGAGATTTATACGTGGCTGGGGGTACATGCAAGCGTGAGATCTCGTAACCGTTAAAATAGGAGTCACCAAGGGTCACTCGATTTAACCGTCCCGACCACTGCTGATCCCAATCACTTCCGTTACTTCCATTTTACTTGGTATTCAGTCTAGGCTCGGCACGTGACGGTCAGCCGTACCCGTCGTTCCGGGAGGTGATGCGTGCGTCACCCTTATGTCGCTCTTCGTTACCAACGAGGGGATTGACAACCCCATAGTACGATCAGTTAAAAAAGTAGCAGGTGGGAGGAGCAAGCGCTGAGCACGGCCATTAATCTTTCCGCTTATCCTGTGGACACGGTTGCGGGCGCATAACCCGGGCCGTGCTATATTTACCCAGATATAATAATTTATGCGGCTGATGGTGGCGTGCGGGCAAAACGCACCAGTGCAGCAGAGCCCGCGCTGACTGATCGTCTATATAAACGCCGAACGCTCGCTCATCGTCATCGCTTACTTTAGGTGGTGACGATGGTCCAAGTTTAAATGTCGACGACCCTGGGACCCAAACACGTCCCGTTGCTCCTCGTCAAACTTAACGTACTTCGCTACGTCCCCTGCTGGAAGCGATTCCACAACCGTCATTTCAGACGACACCACCAACACGACACTACCCCCGGTGCCAGCGGTGCCAACGTCTCCCGATCGACCAAAGACGCCACTGCCCTGGCGACTAGCGAACACCGCTCATTTGCCGCTGTCGGGGTCGACTCAGAACTGCTGCTACGACCGCTGCTGGAGCTGCTCCACGGCGAGCGCATCCGCCTGTTCCCCGCCTACCACAAGTCCCACGACCTAGGGGTGTTTTCCGGCGTGCTCTTAGACGTCGCTGAGCTGGAGTACCTGGTGTGTTCGATTGCCTCCACTACCAAGGACAGCGTATACAGCTATAACCCCAATGTGGGCCATTCACGAGTTACGAAACGCAGAGTATCATTTAAAGAAATAGTCAATTAAGTAATTTATATTCCTTTACTGTAACGGCGACGTGTAGTCCGGATGCAAGCGGTGGTCGTGGGCCTCGACAACCTCGCGGTCGATCTCGGAAAGAATCGTCTGCATCCACCGCTCCCGCTCTTGGCGCAGCCGAGCCATAAACACCAACAGTTTCCCCGTGATCCCTAACCGTGCCGCCATCTTGGTGAGCCCCGGGTTGGCGGCTTCGTCGACGACTTTGTTGCCTCTAAGCCTCCGTTTCAGACCGAGCCACACCGTGAAACAACGCATGTACTCTTCTTCACTCAGCCGCCACCCGTCGTCAATATAGCACCGAGGCAACGGCGCCCGGCCAGGATCGCTATGGTACTGTTCCAGCGACCGCTCAAGCAAATCGGGAAGCGTCAGTGCTCCCAGGTATACAAAGCTTCGAGACAACGGGAGGGTAAGAAACCGTTGGTGGACGTTATCCCGGCGCACACGACCATCAAGCTTCGATCTTTGCGCATAATGACACAACAACATGTACCCGGGGACAAGCACCATGTACACTTTATTCCAGTTAGCATGCTTTTTCATCTTGAGGTATAACATCCCCAGAGCGAGGACCACGCGCCCACCAGTGACTTGGTCCACAGGGAACATGCGAGTATCAGCAAACGCCCGGCGCTGCTCCCCTTGCTCCACATAGTCGTAGATGTTTGAGTCAAGGTAGTCATCGATCCCGAGATGGCGAATATTACGAGTTTTCACCGTTCTCACCACCGCGGTCTTCTCCACGCTCCGCTGTTGCCAATACTTAACCAAATGACCGAGTCGTTCCACCCAGCAATCTCTCACTGCCGTCAGTTGCACCGTATACAGAAGATTGCTGCCGGTATCCATCTCCACGACAAATTGTGCAGTACCCAGAGGTTTTACGTCAACCACTCGCTGTAATTCCACGATTGACCGCAGACGGATGAAAAGACTCACCCTTCGCTGATACTCTCGACGCGCCTCGTCGTCACGTTGCCAATCGAACGGAGACTTAAGCCAAGTAATACGTTTGTTTTCATCAAGCGGGTACACCTCATAAACAATTTCCGGTTGATCTCCTGCCGAAACCGGTGGCGGTAATGCTAGTGCCCCGTCGCAATATAGGAATAAGTTGCCACAGGTAAAGAGATAATCATGCTTTTTGTGGACAGTTCCTCGAATGACAAAACCTTCCACCAGGGGAGGTGAACTGTCACTGGCAATCTGCACACTGCGAAGCTCAAGGGTAGCCGAAGACTGGTGGACCAACTGCGTTTGGAGGAAGAATACCTCCAGATCATCGAACGCCCATTCCAAACGGTCGTACTCACGGAAACAGAACCAAGGAAATACAGCGTCATGGAGCCATTTGTCTAGCTTTGGGTCGCGTTGGCGTTCAAATTGCCGACGGATGAGTTCCCACATAAAGTGCATGGCAGGGTTTCTCAGAACATGGTAGCCTCCCTGAGGCAAGTCTGTAAGCGTCATCGTCGTTCTTGGTTTCAAGATTTGGGCCATAGCCTGTTCGCCTAAGCTGATACTGATGGTATACTCAAGATCAGGGATGTAAACGTTCAACTTAAGCAGAATGGGCCGGCCGAGAAGCAAATCCATAAGAAACAACCACCGTAGCAGCAGTACCAGCAGCCGACTAATGAGAATGAAACAACGAGTGTGCTTCCGCGGTCGTCGTTGAATTAATGCTAACAGTTTATCCACTTGGGAGTAGAAATTCACCGAGCACCCCATGCCATCTTCGCTTACAGCGAAGGGAACTTTGTACAAGAGTTTTTTGTGTTCTTTATCCTGGAAGAACTCGAGGTAGTACCGCTCGCCGGAGTCCTCAGGGTCAATACATTCTTCTTGCCTAACCACCAATTGCACGTGGAGTTCCTGGAGTCTGTCAACAATTCTCAGCTCAACCACCTCGGTTTCGTCAAAGTGGAGGGGGAATCCATCAACCTCTTTAACGAGCACTAGCATCCGCTCTCTGCGAAGACAGCGAGAACCAACTTTTTTGGCGAGGATTTTCGTCAAGTACCGTCTAACTTTCTTTGGTTGACGTTTAGAAAGATCGTGAAGCACGGTTTTCGCTCCTGACTTCACCGCTTTACTCTTTGGGGGCATCGCGTATTTCGGTATTGACCGATGGTGTTTATCGCCAGTATCAAGAAATTGTGGTGGCTGAGTAAATGGCAATTGCTCCTCTGCCACTGGGGGTACAATATTGAGTGATGCATCGGAGGCAAAACGCAGTTTGAGCGGTGATGGCGACGACACTGATGTCAGGACCGATGCTTCCGACGGCGCCAATAACAGGTCTAGATCCAGCATCAACGGGCTTGGCTCTTTGGAGGAGGCATCGGTCCACGTAGTGACACTCGAGTGGTCACCCGTCAGCACCAGCAGGTAGCGTTTCCGCCACAGCTCGACGTCGTCATACGTCACTTTCGCCACCTCGTGGTCCGGTAGCGCGCTGGTGACTGCCAGTGACAGCAGCGACACGATGTTGGAACGTGACTTTGCCCGTTTATCCCGGGGCGAGCGCCATCCGGGGGGGATTCCGCCCACCATCACCACCAGCAGCACTCGGGAGAGCGTCTCTGCCGGCGCACACGCAAGCCGTTTGGCGGTGAAGGAATCACAAGGTATCTCCATTGGGCCCACGCCTAAGCCCCTCGGTTGTCAAAAGCGATTGTGGGGGTGGAGGGGAGGCAGATTATCGGCAAACGTGGTTGTATACGGCTGGTGCAGAGGGCTTGAGATCTCCGAGAGCTGTATGCAGGGCGTGCAAACATCATGCCATCACATCAACTTCGTTGTCAAAAATAACCATTTTAAGGATAACCGGCAACAACCATGGTGAGGAGTTTCTCGATCAGTCTCTGACATGAGTTTCTTCAAATTCATTTGGCTAGTGTTGCCCTGGATAAAATTTAATGAAGGCTGAGTACCAAGAAACGCGATTACCTCAGCTGGGTGCACCCAAAGATGCTCTAGGTATAATTTTCCGACACCATCTAATTTAGCCATGTTACAATGCACTTGAGGTCTGGAGTTTTATATTTCTGAGTCAAGTTGATCAATAATAAGATCTATCTGAGGTTGGCTTGATATCGGGTTTCCACCATTCATACATATCCGGATCCATCCGGTAAATTCCCAGCAGGCGAAAATACGTCATCCATTCGTGAGTTGACCCTTTTAATGAACACGATATACAATCAGCATCTTTGATCAACGCGATAGAAAATGAACCACAGATTTAGTGGTTTGATCAAAATGTTCAACCATCTACTTAAGAAAAAATGCTGTTATTAACAAAGACCAAATGAAGCTCTTGATCATCTCCAAGATCTCCCCCAGATTCTTTGAGGTTAGTTACTCAACTCGGATTGCACCGACTGTTGCATAGTTGTTTATTGACTAGAAATCCTTAAAAACGTCGGCGTAAGGGTCCTCGCCCTGGATGCCGTAATCCAATTGCTCTTCGGGGTAGTGGTCGAACAACGACGAGTCACCGACGCCAGCGGTGATGGGAGGCTCGTACGGAGTTTCGATATCCTTGAGTAACAACTTTTCCCACACGACTTCCGCGAACCACGGGTGGTTGCGGATGTCGGCAGGACCATTGGACAAGTTTCCTAAACGACGGGTCAAGTCGGCGGTGATCAACTGCTTAAGCAAATCGACAACATCCGCCAGCATGATCAGCGGGTAGTGCACTTTCCCCGACAAGATCTTCTCGTAAGTCTTCATGGGAGTGGAGTCGTAGAACGGGGTGTACCCAGCCAACATTTCAAAGATAAGCACCCCCAACAGCCACCAGTCCACCGATTTATTGTAAGGTTTAGTGGTGATCACTTCAGGGGCAATGTAGTCAGGGGTACCACACAACGTCCACGTCACCGTGCTCACTTCCTTAGCGAACCCGAAATCAGTGATTTTGATGTGGCCGTTACGGTCCAAAAGAATGTTTTCCGGCTTCAAGTCGCGGTAAATGATGTTGTGGCTGTGGAGATACTCCAATGCCAACGTCACCTCGGCAGCATAAAACTTGGCCACCGGGTTGGGGAAGCGCTGCAGCTTCCGCAAGAGCGAGAAAAGCTCGCCCCCTTCTATGTAGTCCATCACCATGAACAAGTTGCGCGAGTCCTGGAACGTGCCCCACATGCGGATGAGGAACGGGTGTTCAACAAGCTTGAGCATGCGGCGTTCGTCGTTCGTGTGTTCGACCTGCTTCATTTTCACCACTTGTTGCTTTTTCAAGACTTTGATGGCGTAGTAGCGACCGTTGTGAACCAGTCTTACCAAGTGGACACGGCCAAACAGCCCCGTGCCCAACGTTCTCATGATTTGGAAGTCGGTGAGCAGGTACTTGCCCTTCAGCACCGTAGAGCGCTGGGGCAACAACAGCGCCGAGATGGCGTCCAGCGTCGTTGGCTGCGGCGGTTGCCCCAGCGCCACCAGAAGGTCGGTGGCCACGGTGGGCACCAGCGTCGGCTGCGACGTGTGCGGGGTGGGGGCGCCGCTGTGGGTGAACGCCGTGGCCAGAGACGACTGCGACAGCAGTTCCTGGAGATTGGGGGTGGTTGACTGCGACTGTTCGGCGTAGTAGTCCATATCCTTGTTCTTGTTGGAAATGTGGGTGAGCTTTTTTAATAAATTTGGCATGGTCTCGCCGTCACTGCGGGCGGATTTCAGAAGCCAGCACTCGTCCTCTAGGGGCAGGAGACGTCGTTTGCTGGGAGCAATGGTAATTACCACTCAGACACAGTCAATGGGCGTGGACAGAGGTGGCAGCGGTGGTGTTGTTCACGGCAACCAGTGGAGAGTGAGGGGGGCGGGTGGGTGAGTGGAGAAAAAAAGCGAGGGTGAAGTCGAACACTGGGGTTAGGTGGCAGAAAGCAATGGGGGCGTAATTGGCGGTCAATTGGCTTGAGATTGACAGGGCAGAGGCATCGAGAAGTAAGTAAGCTATTTGTGGTGATTGTGGATGGTAAAATTAAGGTTCAGGGGCGCTGGTTGGCGGCGTGTGGAAGCGGTGGTGGATGGCGTGTGGTGCCGAGGGGAGGCGATTGGTTGCTGGCCGCGCGGCTCCAGGGTTGATTTGTCCACGTGAACCCCACAATTGCCCTGATTGAGAGTGCGACAGCGAAAGATTGTTGGCGGGTGTGGGTCCTGCATATAACTAGTCTAGGTGCTCCCTGAGGACCCTTTTCACGGTGACGAGTATCAAGCACTAGGATGCAATGTCTAATGCAAGCTTATATGGGTGGGCTATGTTAATAATGCTGGTATGTGGTCGAATATCTCTTTATAAGGGCAATTGATTAAGCATTGATGACAACAATTCTGAATGGTTTCATGCTTACGAAAATTTGTTTAATTCATCGATTCTTGAAAATGTTCTAGCGTTCATTATACAGTAGATCTCGCTGATCGCTGCCATTAGGGGTCAGTGCCGGCGATGCCACCTCACAGTCGCATCTCACTTGAGCCTCGAGACATTTGTCAGGCAACAAAGACCACAAACTACTTTTGAGCACATAGGGTGCCAAGGCGGGTAGCCTCGCCGATTGTACCTTGGCTACCACGACAATATCGACAAAAAACTCCTGAAGCAAGCGAATATTGTCAAGGATTTGAAAGAGACGCTATGCCATCTCCTTAGCACACATTTTCGTGGTATATCTCTTCCTGCTTGTGTTCAATCGGTGGATATTTGCAGCAGTAATTCCGTAATGGACACCCCTTTCAGGCTGTGCCATGGCAATGTATAACGCACAGTGAGTGCACCTTGCCGAACGGTTATGCCAATTACACCCCGACATCGGCCGAACAAACTCACAATTGAAAGAGCTTTCAAGATCCTTATAACTCAAACCGAGCACAGTAAGCAGACTGGTGTCCATGACAATTGCAAACTACTAGTCCTAGTTGCTCCGGGGCTAAATAATAACGGTTACCGCGTAATCTGATCGCTGGTAGTGTAGGTCGTGTCCACACCAATGACCTTCGCAGCACTACCCCCAGCGACATCCAACTTGCATCCGGTATGTGCCGGTCTAGAAGATCCCCCTGCCACCCCTATATAAGCATCCTCCCCCGCTCTAGCCCACTGTTTACCTTTCAGGCTAACACTCCACAAGAAACACAACCATGGCCACACCGCTGATATCGTCATCAGTGCAGGTGCGGCTGGCCCGCCACAACGCCAAAAGGGACCGCGTTCTCCAGGTGCTCCGCAAATACGCCCTGTTTGTAGGGCCGGGGATCATGGTGCTGGTGGCGTATATGGACCCCGGTAACTATGCCACTGGTGTCACTGCCGGGGCCCTGAACCAATACTCGCTTTTATTTATCGTGTTCTTGCTGAACCTCATCGCCATCTTCCTCCAAATCTTATGCATCCGCTTAGGGACAGTCACTGGCCACGACCTTGCCCGCTGTTGTCGTGAACACTTGCTGCCTAAAGTCAATTACGTGCTTTGGTTCTTGGCTGAGTGTGCCATCATTGCTACCGATGTCGCTGAAGTGATTGGTCTGGCTATTGCCCTCAATATCTTGTTGCGGATCCCGTTGCCGGCCGGTGTCGTCATCACTATTGTCGATGTCCTCTTTGTGTTGATGGCGTACCGCAATGATACCCTGTCAACAAAGTTTGTCAAGATTTTCGAGTACGCAGTGGCGGCGATGGTGCTTGTGGTCGTCATCTGTTTCGCCGTGCAATTAGGCGCTATCCACGCTAACGCTCGTGACGTGTTCAGAGGGTTTGTCCCGTCAAAGCAAATGTTTGATGGCCTGGGGATGACTATTGCCACCTCGATCGTTGGTTCCACGGTCATGATCCATCTGCTCTTTTTGGGCAGTGGCCTTGTGGCTCCTCGTCTTCGCGAATACGATGTTCAACACGGTAACGTCGACTTGGCCTCTGTCTGCAGTCATGACGATAGCGACACCGTCACCACTGCCACGACTACTACTTCCGCAGAACGTCCTGACACTTGGTGGAACCGTCTTCGTCTGCGGATGGTGGAACTGCTGCCCCAATTTCCTTCACTGGCTCTCACGGAACAACTGTCGCTGGGCCTGGATCACTGGTGGACCAAGGCTAAGGAGAAGTTGCCATTTGTCGAGACTAAGCTGCACGAAGACATTCGGGCTGAGAAGGAAAAGCAGCAAATTCAGGTGAGAGAAGCTGAGTACTTCTACCGTCGGTATAAGCCATCGTATGCTGCCATTAAGTACTGCATGAAGTTCTCCGTGATAGAGTTGGTGGTCACATTAGTCACGTTCGCTCTCTTCGTCAACTCGGCAATTGTCATTGTCGCTGGGGCGACGTTGTACGGTACTCCCGAAGCCATCGACGCCGACTTGTACACCATCCATGACCTTTTGAGTCAACTGTTGGCTCCCGTTGTCGGTACCATCTTCATGCTTGCGCTCTTATTCTCCGGTCAGCTGGCCGGGATTGTGTGCACCATTGCTGGGCAAATGGTGTCGGAGGGCCACATCAACTGGACGTTGAAGCCGTGGTTGCGTCGTCTTGTCACTCGTTCGATCTCGATTATCCCCTGTCTCATTATTTCTGTGTGTATTGGACGTAACGGGTTGGGTGTGGCGCTTAACGTGTCGCAAGTGGTGATCTCCATTCTTTTACCGCCGCTCTCAGCGCCACTTATTTGGTTCACATGTAAGAAGCAAATCATGAAAGTGGAGTTGCCCGACGACGTTGAAGGCGGGGTCGAGATTGACGGCAAGCGCTACCGGTTCTACGCCAACAATTGGATCACCACAATAGTGGCCGTTATTATCTGGGTGTTAGTGTCGGCGTTGAACGTCTACGCCATCTACGACATGGCCAAAAACGGCGTGTAATCATAGTTTACAATATACAACACACCTTTCGAGGTAACCATCATAACTCAACAATACTCAATGGCATTAGTATCATAGGTCGCTTCCTTACCGGCACTGACGCAACTTCAGGTTCGGCAAATTCTCACGCTAATCTGTTGACCTGCATCTTAAGTTGAAGGTAAGGTTGATAGCAGCGATTCAGTCCCGGCAATATCTTGCATTAACACCCACCCTACATACAGTCGTAGGTGCATAAACGCGGAGGGTCAACTCAAAGATTGCCATCACCAACGTCGCGAGCAACTCCTGGGAAACACTGGTCATATAGTGTACGAACCCCAGATTTATAAGTCAGTGCTCCAAAGAAGATGAAAAACAAAATTTAAAGAAAAAAAAAACATATTGAAAGAAAAATTCGAGATTTTTTTAGAAAGTTTTGTTTTCCACGTAATAGACCTCTAATTGCTATTACACACATATTTAGACGGTTAAAATCATGGAGAAGATATCAGAACTCACTCGATCTGTCTTGAATATGATGAAAGCTTGACCCTGAAGATCCTTCCACCACATGCAGGGTCTACTTGTGGGCGTACTTGCAACCTCGATATGTACTCTAGTATCCCGTTCAACTCCATGAAAATCATGCATCTGGCAAACAAATATGCTATAATTGTGATGGTGGTAGAACAACTGACATAACTGGGATTTAACACTCGACAGCGCCACGTCTACTTGTGTTCTGCATATGCCTACCAGTTCTGTATGTAGCGAAAAACAAGCGGTATTGCCTGGACTCCTCCGATTCCAACGTAGACTTGCCCGGACACACACCAACTATACTTCAACTGCAGACAAGTAATATAAAGCAGAGAGACCATTTTCGTCGACCCTCTTTCATGTGTTCTTCTAACACTGCTGCCACTTCTTCAAATCGAACGTCAACTCGCACGAATATTCATGTACTATACTTCTGATGCAAACAAATCTATGAAGTAAAAAGTCTGATCTTATCCATGAACTGCCTCAGTGTTCACTTGAACTGCATTATTTTGCATTCTTTGATAGCATATCAGTGAAGTTGAAATGATAGTGGTTGAAGCATTGCAACAAGCGTGCTGCTTAGCTTGTCACAGCTCAATCAACTACGTCATCATGCATATGCATAACGGCCTGTATATAACATTGCGCGCCAGTCGTCAACTTCTGCATACAAGGCACTGGCCGCTCGTCTAAAATGATTTCAAATTTTTTTTTTTGTTTTTTTTTTCAAGTTATTTTCAAGTTTTTTTTAGTGTCGAGAAGATCTTCTGATGTGTATTACACACATAATTGAATCGTGCCGATCACAAAAAGGGTATCAGAACTCACTCAACTAGTCTTATCAATGGCGAAAGCTAGCCTTGAAAAGTCGTCCTCTAAATGCAGGATCCATTTGAAAACGCACATACAAGCTTACCTCAGTTTCCCCTATAACTCCATGAGACTTCTGCAGTCAGCAGTCTAGCGTAGTTCGATTATGACGTTAGTGGCATTCGTGTTTTACTCGCGATTTGCAACTTGTAGCGACACGTTTATGTGTGTACTACATCCATCAACCCATCTTGAAGGTAACACCGGAAGAGTGCCCTTGCTTCAGCTACGTCGAATCTTCGAAACTAGCCAGCTGGCCCTGACGCCGTCGCTTCAATTCTCTCAAGCTGAATCTGCTCCCAATGCAGAACCAGCAGCCACCACTCAGGATGCTTCCGGCTCCGACGCTCCGTCCCGGTGGTGGACTCCATAATCAAACTTGTAAAAAAAACAACCGAACTCAGAACACAAAACACCAGACTACGTTAATCGACACCAGAGAATCCAAAGTGGTATCCACAGAGAACACCAATAAGACTAATCGGATCACTACAACTGAATCATTTGATCGTAGAGTAAATTAAACAGATAATCAGTCACACAACTCAGTAATGGCGTAGATGATCACGATACATTACTCGTAGCGATGAACGCAAAACATCCAGTGGTTAGCAAGCACTCAAATTGAAAAGATGGTGTGAACAGCAATTCACAATTCGAAACAGTTGAACGACAACCCATTCTCACATTCAATCACAGCAACCTCAACAAAGTCCTGCGTTTGCACACCAAAACTACATTCAACCTGAGGTGCAGATAATGTCATTTTTCCTACACAATCTGAAGACAACCACCGCTGAGAGCAGTCAGTGTACGCAAAATATATTCAGCAATGCTTAAAGTCCGGCCTGGATAGTTTGTTACGTAGTCTAATCCATTCAGTGGACATTGGCAGCGACTTGTGATGTTTGCAGCAGTCACTATGCAGGCGTTGTAACACTTCGTCTAAGTATATTGTTCGTTTGTGGGTGCATCGTGCGAGAGGCTAGCGAGTTCGAGATCATCCAAGGTATTCAGCTCATTGATCTCAGCACCATTGTAGTCTGTAAGCATGTCTTCTTTGTTTGACAGGTTTTTTTGAGAGCTAACACCGCGTTTGACACACATTTCATACCCACCACCATCATGCCTGCCACCCTCATGCCTGCACACAAAACTTTTATATGCAGAAAATACGAAAGACTTTACCTAAGTTTTTCCATGAGGCTAATGACGCCCTAGAGGAAAATGAACAACATCATTGTTATTTCCAGTGCTCAAATAATACATGTGACAGCAATTTCGAATTGTTTGAATTTTTCAAGATTTTCCTCGAAAAAACTAAAAAGTGTGATATAAAATCAGGATAATTTGATGAAATCACTCCGTGTGCTCCATAAAATTTGCTGGCACTAGAAGTATATCTAAGGAAATTTTGAACGAGTTCACCTCAAAATTGGCGTCTCTATGTGAGTTTATCGGTGGAAAAAAAAGTTTTTTTTATTTTTACAAAACTTTTTTCGGACGAGTTTGAGTTTGTGGCGTGGTCTATAACATCTATTGAGCATTGGAATTGACCTGCCATGTTTGTAGAAGTGATAGAATAGGTTTGACACCTCGTCCATTACAATGTTTGTATGCAGGTGCATCAACCAATATGCAAGGCAAAACAAGTTGAGCTGTAAAACGCACTTACAGAGTGACTAATCCATTTTGACAAGCATCATTGTACTCTGAGAGCATATCTATTTAGTTTGAAGGGTTTAGTAGGTGCTGTCATTGTTGCTGGCACTTATATTGCGCTTTCAAATTTGGAGTTCTGCACACGAGCACTGCATGTGCATGTCGTTCATGATTCTTCAAATAGCGCTTTCATCACCTATACTGAACTTAAGAAAGAGACAGATTACACTACTATGATATATACGGCGCAAATAACATTTATAACAGCAAATGGGATTTTTCTTAATTTTGTCAACAAAAACTTCAAAGTGTGATATAAAATCAGAAAAAATTGCTACAAACTTCTAATTAGCTCCATAAAATTCTTTGGCGTTAGAAGTATAGTTGATAAATATCTGGGCAAGTTAACATTCGATTTGACGTAGTTTAATCTATGGCACCCTACCTTCCCTACCTGTATGCAGTATTCGTGATACTCACGGCGCTACTAACTGTAAATCCGGAGTAGATCAAAAATGCTACCCCTGCAATAGCTTTCATGAGCTGTAGTGCTGGCTGCGAGACTTTTTTGAGCTCAACTGAAAAAGTGGTATACGACGCTTTTACGTGCGTTCTCATATGAATCCTGCATGTAGTAAAGGAATCTTCAGGTCGAGCTTCTGCCATCATCAGAACAAATTAAGTGAGTTTTGAATCCATAATTATGATCGGCACAGCTCAAATATACGTATAATAGCAATCAGAAGATGTTTTGGAGGATGTAAGAAATATCGAAAAAAAACTTGAAATGATAATTTGAAATAATTTTTGACGAGCGGCGCAGTATGCAGGATTCAAAAAATCGAGAACGAAATTTTAGACGAGTGGCACGTGTTGGTATATGCAGGATGTAACCGGTCGACAAAGCTGCACAGTCAACTCTCGACCTTTCACATTTCATTCATCATAAACGTTGTCACCGAAAGTGCTATCTCAATTTAGAACCGGTATCTGGACCAAGTGCCTGCGTACCATGATTGGGTAAGATGTGTCCTGCACCAATATGAGACTCATTCTCTTTCTTGCAAGTGGTTTAAAAGACGTAAGAGATTGTGGCTAAATGTAAAACTGTTTTAGAATCGGTAACATTGCAAGTGACTACTATTCAGGTATCAGTGAAGGTATTTAAATAAGAAATATTATCATCATCATCATCATCGAGCTACATGCCGTGAAAACGCCTGTTTATTCGAAATCATCTGAAGAAATTCAGATGATTTGGGTTTTCATAAGTTTTCCCTTAATTAGAACTAAACCATTCTGGACATTCGTCAAGTGTAGGCATTCTAGAGTTGTCAATGTTATGCGTTGCCGCAAGATTGTGCTTCAATGGCAACCCAAGCGAATTGCTGATGACAGTCTCCACCAATTGGATGTGAGGCTTTGTAAATATTCAGAAGGCGTTGTTGACGTCTTTCAACGGATGAAATGAGGGTTCGTCACGCGATCTTGCTAACAATTGCCATTATTCAAGTTGAGAGTATTGTCGTCTGTTGTTGGATACGTGGTTAAATCAAGATATATGACAGAAATACTAGCTGATCTCATCTCACGGATCATATACTAAGCCTTGTCAAGACATGTAACCTTTTTCTGAACACTATCAAATTCAGATCATTTAATATGATCGAGTAGATTGTGGCATAGCCAAAACTTAGTTACAAACGTACCGTATCTTGAGAATTGGATCGTCCATAATAGCTTTATCAGCTCCGATCAATTTGTGATTATGCCAGAAACTATCCTCTCGTGTATTTCATGAGCGCGCCACTTCTGCGGGTGTTCCCCGATAATTCCGTGCGTATGATATGACCTCAATAGGCGAGTACGTGGGACGAACTCTCGACGACCCAGGGCTCTTCTATGACCAAGTGGACTATGCTAAGGCTAGTGCCGCCACGGGTATCCCTCCAGAGCTCATCGCTTACGCCATTGATGACGAGTTTGATCGGCGGTTGTTCGGGAATGGCGACGTTGCCACCTTCTTCACCAACTTACCCACGAGCAAGCTGGCGCTGGTGACTGTGGAGGCTCAATTGGACCGGTTACACCTAACCCCGTTTGTTTCGGAACTGACCTCCGCCACCCTGGGCTCTGCGGACAGGGACACCCCGTCAATATCCAAACCCCCGACAACTGAGCCAACATCGCTACCACCATCATCGAACAAAATCAAAGCGAATGCAGTCAACCAGCATAATCATTCACGACAACCTGCAACTTCAGAGGAGCCAAAGAACGTTGCTCTACGTCCATACTCCCACCCGGCTCCAATCAATCCTACCCTACTTCACGTCACCGTCAAAGCCACTGTGGAACCTCTGCAAACGTTAGCGGCAGCTCCTCCAATTGCCCCGCGACAAGAAGCGGTGAAGAGTACCCGTCATCTGCTGCCGATATCGCCGTTGGCGCCAGCGACGCCATCACCTCCTCGAGCTCGTCGACGTCAGTCAATGGTGGAACAAGCGCTCCCACGATACATTAAAAGCCAGCTTAAACTGCCACCGCGTACTTCCGGAGGTACCACTGGCGTCTACTCTACCGTGGTGGAGGAGGAGCTCGGAGTTAGCGGGTTTATTCGCTCTCCCGGATCGCTGCTGCTGAAAGTGCCCCCGCCACTGCTGGATGTGCTTGACTTTGACGAAGAATACATCTCTCCAGCCCTGCTTAGTCGATTTTATGGGGTGCCGGCGCCGCCGAAACCGCTGGACACGCTGGACGTGGACTTCATCACGATAAACGACCTGAACGACGACGACACCCATGATAATGATTACCTCTTCAATCTCTAAGTATATTGTATGGTTGTCGTATATTTCGCATCAAGTAATACCTTAAACAATGTATAGGTATTGGAAATCCATTGTTAATGCATTATATTTTGATTGTGGTCATCTCAAAAAACTGTTCAACATTGTTGGCATTTCAGTTGACATCCCAACCAAATGTCCATATTCATGAGCAATAAGCACCAACAATACTAGAAACTACACACCGAGATTTTACTAATGTTTATTGTTAACCTTTTGCTATCCTATGCATTTCCCTAAATAACCGTGCTGAAACAACCGCCCGCCTTAACCAAGACGAGCCATGGGTCGACGCACACCCCAGCTCTCCGTCCACGACACGGGGGTTTTTGTGGCTATCGGTGGCCGCCTTTCCAACGACCGCAGCGCCTTAGTATGTGCGAGCAGGAGTGCCAGCAGCTTCGCCAGCGCCTGCTTAATCTCGACGCCCGCGTCGCGATAGGTGCCCTTGCGCTCGATCTTGGCGATCTTGTCGGCGATGTCGTTGAGCACGACGTCGACCCGGGTGCTGTGGTTGGGCTGGTGCCAGTGGCGGCGCAAGGTGTCGAGCACGTCCTGGTTGTCGACGTAGATAGTGTAGCGGCACCGCGCCGACATCATGTAGTCGAGGGCGCTGTCGATGCCTAAGAGCAGGGCGTATACTTGGTGGGAGCCGCAGGGGACGCCGGCGACGTCCAGCACCCGCTGGCCTTGGTTGGGAATGCACGGCAGGTCCTCGATGTACACCCCGTAGCCAAACGTGCCCCGTTGGTGGGCGGTAGCGACAAAGATTCCCGTGGAAAGGAAGGTGGGACCGGGACGGCGAGGACAGGGGACGGGCGACACTTCACGGGACGAGGCGAACCTAACCATGTCGAGCTAAAGGCGGTCGAGATGGGGGCGGAAGGGTAGACTATATAGTTCATGCGGGTTTTACTTTTTGTGGTCGAGGAGGGGGCTCAGGTCCATCGAGGCAGGGGGTGCAGGGGCGTAACAGTGCCGATGTGGGGATACGGAGACTAGGCAGCGGGGAGTGGTACAAAACGTGTAGTGAGACCGGTAGCCACAGTAGAGTATCTACAGACACCTGTTGACATCGTCGCCATGGGGACTGCGCGTCAGCGCGCCGCCTTGATCGTCAGTGACTGGCCGCTGCGGGGTAGATGGAGTCGACATTTCAGCGCAGGGGGACTAATAGGAGGGGAAGGTGGAGGCGCGACCAATATCGCCAGGGAAACGCTATTGTCGTCGTCATCGCCACCGCTATACACCTAACTGTACTACCTAACTCATGACTTGAAGGTGGTGGTTCGGTAGTGGCAAATGAAGTTAGTGCCGAGGCCTCTGGGCCGATATTTCTTCAAACTCTTTTTTTTTCTCTTTTTTTCCTCAATGGGGGGGAAAGGGCTCGCCAGTGACGTAACTGAGAGTAGGGGTGCAACTTTAATTGGCGATTTGGTCCCGCCTCTGTGCGAGTGTGCACTCCTCACTCAGCGTGAAATACCACCCCTCCACGGCACACAGGCTGTGACTTGAGACCTTTGACATCGCGGCCTTCAGTTGAGGAAATTGCCACGTAAGCCAATCGTAGCCAGTATAACTGATCTAGCCCCTATCATTGTTTGCGATGTTTTCACGATCCCTTGAACTGTGGTGCCGAGTGACCGCGGCGTTGCTTTCTCCAACTCCGTGCTCCGAGCTCTGTGATCGCTCCCCCCTCCTGGGGTGGGCATAATCCCACGATGATCTCGTAAGTCCGGAAGCAACCCCAACAACTCCAGAAGCTAAAACCAGCCACAAAACCCGTTAATGTCGGGCGCCACAATCCGTATCTGTGGTAGCGTACCGCACCCTGACCTCAGACACGGGGTTACGCTTGCCAAACCTCCTGTGAAATGTCTATCGATTGTAGAAGGAACAGCTGATTAGGGGCAACCGAATTGTCATAAAGCAATACCTCAGCCCGCCCCTGACCTAAATTTGGCAAAGTGGTCGCAGCTGGTCCCCGCTTTTTCACCCTGAGGCGAGACCCTAAATCTGATTAAGGGTGGCAGGTAAAAGTGATGATGAGGTCATTGCACAGACACTCGCCACAAATACACTTGGGAATTACATTTAATCATACATATTTTTCATACCCTCTATTCCTCGTCGTGGCTGCGTTCGATCAACGTTTTCGGCTTCCACACCTCCAATAAATTGTCCTCTCCTACCAGAGCATAGATCCCCTTCACCTTGGGGTGAATGCCGACATCGTTGACCCGATTGGTGTGGCCGGCGTGGATAAATTTGAGACAGGGGTCCGCCTTAGTGGCGGATTGCTTGCCGCGCTTCAGCAGCTGCTGCTGCTCATCGGTAGGGTAAACGAACTCAGTGTCGAGCCGCTCCAAGTCCCACGTGATCACCCGCTTGTCCAACGCCCACAGCAAAAGCTGCATCGGGTCGTTGTGGGTGTCCCAGCGCACCCCGATCACGGTGTCGGTGTGGCCGTGGAGCTCGCGGAAGGCCTGGTTGGGGTTGCGCAAGTCGAAAAGCAGCACCACGTTGTCTCTGCCCGCGGTGGCATATACGGTAGCAAGCTCGGGATGGACTGCTACCGCCATCTGCACTTGGGGATTCGTCACTTTGATGGCAGGGTTGGCGGTAGAGCTCTTGTCGCGGATATCATGCCATTGCGTGGTGTAATCGTCCAGCACCGAGGCAAACAACAGCGGGTGGACTCTCAGCAGCGACAAGTCGTTGATGGGCCCGTCGTGGCTCTTGAATAATTGGATAGGGGTCAGCGGCTTCGCCACGTCCCAAAGGGCAATGTGGAAATCCAGTGCCCCCGTCAAGAACAGTTCCGAGTCGACCCACTCCACCGCTTGTCCTTCAAGTTTATGGTAGCGGAACGTGAGCTGGTCGTAGTTGCCCAAGTCGAATAAGTGGACAATACCTTCGCCGTCAATAGCCACCGCACGGGCTTCGTCCGGCAGTACCCGTAACCGGTTAAGCTCCCGCGGCACTTTCCACCGGTTGACAGTGGAAAAAGGCAGCTCGACGTCGAGCTGGGAGAGCGGGATGGGCACCAGGTCGGCGTTGGGGCACACGGTGGCAAAGTCGGGCGCTAGTGTCAGCGGCAACGCCACCTCGCCCAACTTAAGGTAATTAGCCCCTTTTTCCAGGGTGTTAGTACCATATAAGTAGCGTAGTTTGACCAGGTTTTTGTTATCTGAGTAGGAGTAGTCGCCGAGCCACTGGACAATGAGCGACGGGTAGTCAAGCAGCACCGAGCGGATGGTGTCGTAGAGCAACGGCACCAGCTTCTTCCATATCTTGTACTCCTCGTTGGTGAGCTTCTCCTTGAGCTGGAGTTCCTCGATGATCTCCTTTTCCGCCACCGCCGTGTCGGGAGCCATGGTGAGTGAGGTGTGGGTGCGCCGCGCAAAGTGAGGTCAACAGTGGTGAGCCGGCGACGAAATATGGCTGAGACAAATTAAAGGTCAGATTAACGATATGAGTGTTTCAGGGTGATAAATGAATTGATATTTCACTAATTATATAATATATCTCGAGGTTTCACCTTGGTGAAGCGTGTGCCTATATATCAGTGTCAGCCGCTACATTGGTGCCTGTTACTGGAACCCTCAGGCTCAGGAAGCAAGTTTCACCCCTCCAAAAAATCCATTATGACCGTTTATTGTATACTGAGCCTAGTTAATTTCCTTCTTTTCCAACGGGTTGTACCGCAAAAACTTTTCGATCAAGTCGACGTGAGTCAACACCATCCGCCGGCAGCAGTAGCGCTTCAACTTGAGCTTGTCCAACGCGTCCCCTTCGGTGATGTGTTCGTCCTGGAGGTACTCAAGGTACGTCTCCCACTTGTCCCCGACGACCTTACCGCACGAGAAGCATCTGATGGGGATAATCATCTGGTGGCTGCGATGGGATGTTCTCTGGCGCGACTTCGCACCAGCGATAAAGAGTGCTGAATAATGCACGCAGGGAAACAAACATCGCCACCCTGGGGGTAATATGTGATATGATGATTGACAGTTGAAATCAGAATAACAGTCTCTACTCTATCTATTGTCATTTGTCGTCGGTATTCGTGGAAAATTCACGGGGTTAGCAATAACTGGTGACATTATGGGAACAAATGTTAGTTTTTATTACAATGTTCAAATGTTATCAAGCTCATTTGACTACCGACATCCACCTCTGAACCGTACTCTTTGTCTTCTCTAATTGTTAGAATTCCCATATCCATATTGATTTTTCCTCTCATCATTGACTTTTCCCTCTCATCAGCCTCTCCTTTGGTGTTCTCACTTAGCGAGCCGCACCCACCTCATCGCACACCAGGATGACCCAGTGGAAATTGGCCATGGCGTCGGCCGGCGGGCCCCACGAGATGCCGTACTCCCAACGCGGGGCGCTGGTGATCTCTCCCGACGCCCGCTACCTGGCAGTGGTGATGGAACGACTGCTCCGCATCTACTTCCTCCAGACCCGCCAGTGTATCAAGACGATCGACTTCGACTGCCGCCAAGTATGCGACGCCCTCATGGACCTGCAACACGTCTACTTGTTCTTAGACCACGGGAAAGTGGCTGTGATCGACTGGAAAGACAGAGTTCGCCAAGTTGTCCGGCGGTTTGAACTTAAACCGCCGCTGCCCATCCTCAACATCATCGGTGCCGTCCCCGACGCTGAAGACATCTACTACGCAGTATGTGGTAGCAACAAGAACGCTACCACCCGTACGGTGGTGAAGCTCGCTCCAGAAGCTAAGGCTGAGACCGTTTGGACGGAAGAAGGGGTGCTTCTCCACGCGGTGCTGACTGACCGCACCAAGGTCGCTTTCCTCACTAATAACCACGAGGTAGTGATCTACCATATGGATGCGCCCCAGGCAACTCCTGAACACCTCAAATTCCCTTATAAGCTGCCGATCACGCTGATGGCGATCTCGAACGACCAAGTGGTGGCGCTTGGGTCGGAGCTGGGGCCGATCCAGGTGGTGTACGGTGGTCTCGAGACTCCCGTGCCGCAAAAATTGCTCAAATGGCACGTCGAAGCGGTATCAGCAGTTGCTTTTACTCCCGATGGTCGCTACTTGCTTTCAGGTGGTAAAGAAAAAGTGTTGGTGTTCTGGCACTTGGATCTGGACAAGACTCAGTTCTTGCCTCGTCTCAATGGTGCTATTGACGCCATTGGCATTGACGACCCTAATAACGTCGTCTACCAACTTTTACTTGACCACGGCCCTCACCACGCTGAAGTGGTGGTGATTCTGGCGGTGGACTTGGTGCTGAGACTCGCGGTGACGCTGATTCGGCCCCAGTTCCACTCTGACCCCAGCAATGTGGCTAAAGCCCGCAAAAAGCTTGCTAAGCGCGGCGAATACCGCCCCACTAAGCTTTTACACGACTACTCGACCCAAACGGAAATCAACCCCAAGCTGGGTCACGTTTTCGTCCCTACGGGTCTGTCATTCCAGACATTTGACCTCGTCCGCCAGGAACAAGTGGCGGTGCAAAACGCTACTCTGGTGATCTCTACGGGTAAGGTGAGACTGGAACAGGACTTGGTGGAACCAGAAATCACTCAGCTCAAATTTACTGTTGATGGCGAGTGGATGTGCACTTTCGACCAAGTGGAGACTCTGGACGTCGACCAGTTGTTGCTGAAGCACGACAAGCAGTACGCACTCAAATTCTGGAAGTTTGTCGACACCTCGCTGAGCAAAGACCCCAGCTTGGGCCACTGGGAACTCACGACCAAGATCATGGCTCCCCATGGTGCCAACCCCGTGGTGGCGATTGTCGCTGCTCCTAAAGCCTACCAAAACGGCCAAGCGTTCTTAACTGCCGACAACAAAGGTGGTTTGCGGGTGTGGCGTCCTCGTAGTCCCGTCGACGTCACCCTGAACGCGTTAAGAGGCCAGCAGACGGCGTGGACGATGCGCAAAACGCACCCGCTGGGCGCGGTGGCACTGGCGGTGTCGTGTGCGTGGCTGGACGACGGGCTGGTGATTGTACGCCTGGTGGAGCTGACGGTGGCCACGTTCAACGCCCACACCTTCCAGGAGATCCCTCCCTCAGAGTTCTGCGTGCCTCTGCTCACAGGGCTGCCGATCCGCGCCGTCCAGTTTGTCGGCACCCACTTGGTGGTGTTGCTGAAGACGAGAGTCCTGCTGTTCAACATGGTTACTGGTGCCGTTGACTCCTACGGTGCTGCTGTCGACACTACTGCCGGCGCGGCGCTGATCATGGCGGTGGATCCCGAGCGCCAAGTCGTGTGCTTAGCGGTGAACTACTACAATGAATCGCCGTTTGAAGTGAGACTGAAGCTTGTGGTGATTGACCCTTCCCAAACCCAGCCGGTGGCGACCCACCAGCTCTATAGCGGCGTTGCTGCCGTCAGATACGACCCCACCACGCACCAGTTCGTGTTTGTCGACTTTGAACTGCGTCTCGGTACGCTTACAGTGGAAGACAGCGACAATGGTGTGCGGGTATCGATGGCTGACGCCATGAAGCAGAAGTTGCTCGACGCCCAAATTACTGCCGACATCATGAGCCAGAGGCGTGCTGCCGATAGCCGCATTGGCACCAGCACGGTGGAGGCGATTGAGGTTGGTGGCGAGGCGGCGGCACCGAAGCCAGTCGACCTCAACTTGATCCAGCCGCTCTTCCACCTGGCGGTGGAGTTGGAGACGTTGTTTGACCGCATCGTCAAGGTGATTAGATAGCATGAATAATGGATAGACAATAGACCCTGAAAAGATAGAGGGGGTGAAGTCGTTTCGAGCACTCACCGAAGTCCAATTGAATGGCATCATGGCATCGATAGTTCTAGATCAAGATCAAATATTAATGTCGTATCAGCAATGGTGGACGATGAGAGCGATTACTGGGCAACCAATCATCAAAGTGGTGTTGAAATCACTGAAATTGAACATACAACTCATCGATTTGTTCTCAATAGAGTTACTACGAGTTTGACTAATTGAGTCTAATATAGTAGGTTCTTTGAAATATTGGCACTTTTACACGAATTGCCGAGACAGTCGTTGTGTTTCTTTTTCTTTGGGACCAATTAATGAAAACAGGGGTGATAAGAACCCCCTTTTCCAAACTCTATTCCTGACTTTTAACTATAGGCATTATGGGAGTGTTGAAGTGCTAGAACGCGGCTGGTCTCGGTGCGCGTTTTTCATCACAACCCCTCCCCTCATCAATGCATGGAGCCCAAACACAGTAACTACCATGAAAGCGCTTGAAAGTTTTTGAACTAGAGTTTCAAAGTATGAGATCGCTGTCATTTAAGTCGACAATGGCCTTATCTTTCGCCCCTTTTGTCCACACAACTAAAGATACCAGGAAGTAATAACGGATAAGCTATAAATGCTTTCGATTTGAATCATTCATTTGGTAAATCAGATGTTAGCTTATTGCTATTATGCCGTCGTTATCGGTCGCTCTCCTGGAATCTACACTAATTGGAGTACCTATATTGATCAAGTTTGGGGTTACTCAGGAGCAATTTCTCAAGGTTTCCCAACAAAACTGGCTGCTGTTACTTTCTTGATTACAGGAAAACGTGTTCTCACGAATGGCACATTACAGATGTCGATCAACTCTAGCCATCTAAATGAGCTAACCCCAAGGGTTAACGTCTACGCAGATGGTGCGTGCGGAAGATACGGCCTGCTGGATTTTATTGCTGGTGGTATCGGGGTGTATTATGGAAAGGCTGATCCTCGTAATGTGAGCAAGACTCTCATCGAAGTTGATTGTAATGATGACTGCAAAAGCCATCGAGCTGAACTCCTCGCAATCAAGTGTGCGTTGGACAACGAAGCAAAACTCTTAAAAGACGGAACGTCTGAGGGGCCAATTAACATCCACTCTGATTCGCTCCAGTCCCTTCTCAGCATGACGTTTTTGCGAGAATATTGGAAGGTCAATGGCTGGCGCAAATTGTCGGGAGGACGTATCAAAGACATGGACTTGATTGTACCAATGTCACGCCAATTGGACTCAATTAATCAAATCTATAATGACAAATGGTGGGGTCCGGTTCAATTCACGAAAGTACCAAGCCATCTGAATGTTAGCGGTAATATCTATGCTGATTGTTTAGCCAAACAAGGTGCGGACGAAATGTTTTCGATTTTGTATACTGATTGATCTATGTAAAGTTCAACTAGGTTTATTTTTGCTACATGAAAATCCCATCTCCTATCGTGTTCAAAAGGTTTGATGATGCAAGTTGAATATTTGAGGTACATAGTGCTAGTCTGACGACGATAATTGAGTCAAGGTATGATTACGCTACTTTACTCATAAAGCGTTAGTTGATCTCTAATAAGACTCGAGTTAATTGGCTGCATTGTTTGTTTGTAGGTGTATGTGAAAATTCTGTCATGTTTATTATTGTATGTCCAAAAATAGGCATAGTCTCATCTTTGAACAATAGCGCATCAAATGTTCGAAGACTACTCGCATGAACGTGGAAGTTCCTGAACATCTTACAATAGCTGCATTTGTCATTTCGTTCTGATCTTTGATCTGGGAATACGAGTTGGTCCTGACAACAGTACCATTTCAAACTTTTCATCCTGCATCTTATTCAATCACATCGTTCTCTGCCATGTTAGACATCGCAGCTGCAAGGTTCTCAAAATCGGTAACATGATGTGGTCGCCCATCCTAACCGCGAAAGCCAGTCGGCTATGTAGACACCAATAAGCCGTTTGGGGCTCTTTGTAGGCTTAAAAGCCTCAATTGGTCAAGATGCGGATAGAGACACCTTCAGTTTAGTGAGGAGGGATGGTTGTCAATGAGAATTTAGGTTGTCAAGGAGATGACTATACTAGCTCGGGGACTCAGGGATGCTCGTCAATTCCTAACTTTAGAAGTTGGCCACGCCGGACACAAAACTCACTGGGCCCCAACAATAAACTGCATAATCACACAACAACGCTTCATGTTTCTCCTCTCCCCCTATTGCTGTCATCCGCACGCATATTCGAGTACTTTCTCGAAAATGCGCCAAGTCGGCACCGCTTGTATATGACGTCACGCACTCTTCTTGAGGAAGCTTGGAATAAACTTGAACAATTTGATACTAGTCCTTAATTACTTTGGGGTTATCGCGAGTAAATGCTGGTTGACATTAGGTTTTCATAGCGATATGTAACCAGAGTTTACCATTTTTGCGGCGATATCACTTGCCGCATAATGACGTCGTTGAGCTGATAATTACGAACACCGCTGCATCAAAAGGCCTTATCCCCCATCAAAGCCACCACTTTAATGCCTCGGTTGTGACGCATGGAGCCATGAGGTGCGTTATGGTCAGTTGACAACCCTAGGCAAGTGGAAGTTCTCGAGGGGGACCGGTACACTGTTGACCATTATTCGTACATGAGGACACAAACACCGACGACGGCAAAAGGAACATGCTGAACCCCCCTGCATTACCTATAACTGGTATAACTCAGCATTTTACTTTAGCTTCTTCCGTGATCGAAGTATCATGATTGATCAATGATACCAGTACCAATGTCGACCATAGTCAAACCCCGAGACTGGTACTATTGAACGCAAATTATCACCTCGTGGCTATAACAATGGCACCTGCGAGGTCACAGGCTTGCAGAAAATCCGTGACCTGACAACTTCGCATTTGCAGTCGGGTATAACATGACCGGAAAGATGGGGATGGGCTAATTTTAGCACGGAAGCCGTATATTTTGATGGTAAATCGACGCTAGTTGTCGTCAACCTGCTGATATTACCTGCAGCAACCACGCGGCCCCAACCAGGCCAAATTCCTAATGAACAAGTTGTAACCTCAGGCATTGGCCTTGAGCCGTGGTTAGTTGAGGGTGTCATTAATTGCTTACTCCTAATTCATCTCGGTAACTCAGGTCCCCGCCTCACAAGCATTCCTCATTAATGGCTGGCTCGTTTCGAAAACGAGCTCGCAAAAACTTGATCGTTCCTTGATGCAACATATTTGATGTGCAGGTGAGGAGCCCGAGGTTCCCCGCGGCACCACTCTCAAACTGCAGCTAATAAAATTTGCAACCATCCGGCCCAGCAGCAAATGAATCAACTATAAATACGCCAGTCCTTCCGACCAATTTGTTTTCTCTTCAATCAAATCACGTTTACCAAATATGAGACTTTCCATTGCTGCTCTCTCCGCTATCGCCTCCGTGGTGGCCGCCGACAAGTTATTTGGTGCTATCATCATTCGCTCGGGGTCTAAGTTCCAATACGGCAGCCTCGACATTGCCGGCGACGCTGTTCACGTGAACGACAAGGATGGCGACAAGATTGAGAACTTCCGCCTTTTGGAGGATGGCACCCTCCAAGACGACGCCACCAAGAAGTTCATTGTCATCGGCGACAACGGCGACGTTGAAGTTGCTGACGAAGGCAAGCCCGGGTGGTCGGTTGACGGTGACCACTTGTCTTACAGCGCTCATGGGTTCGAAGCCTGCCCTACTGATGGCGAGAAGTACTTCTTGCACTGGTCTGACAACGTTGCCGACCAATGCGAAGGTGGTACCGGTCTCTCCATCCGTGCCCTTGACGTTCACGATGTCGCTTCAGAAAACAAGGACGATGAAGGTGACAAGCAAGACAACAACGACAACCAACAACAACAACAACAACAAAAAGAGGACCAAAACCCGCCCGCGTTCGAACAAAAGGACGGGTTTGGCCTCGTCGCCATCCACTCGGGTACCGATTTCCAAAACCAACCGATCAAGAAGGACGACGCCCACCCTCACGTGTTCCTGGTCGGTGGCTCTGCTGGCCGTGACTTGACTCTCATCTTGAAGGATGATGGCACTTTGGTTGACCAAAACGGCCGCGGGGTGTTTGTTGGCAACAACGGTGATGTTGGTAACGTTGACCCTTGGGGCGAACAACAAGCCACTGGTGGTTTCAGCGTCAAGGACGGCAACTTGTATTTCAACAACGAGCAATCGTTCTACGCTTGCCCTGGTGGTCCCAACCTGTTCTCCCTTACTGTCAAGGGCTGGGACGGTTGCACTGGCCTTCAATTGAAGGTTTTCCAATGATTGATTTTGATATCCAATATGCACCCAAGTTTCTACCTATTTTTATGATTTATGAATATATGAGTATTTGAATTATACATGTAGCACAAAGACGTCATCCGTTCTCACCTTTATTGGTATTACTAACAATAGACTGGTGACAGCTTTCAAGAATTACGACTAAAGAAGCGTCAGTGCAATTGGAGCATAGATGTACACCACTCTACAAATGATCACTATGATGTTGATTAAGTCTATGCAAATTTAACCTTGCAAAGCGTGTTCGAAGAAGTCTTCATCCTCCTCAACGTTCTCCTTAATAATGTCCAAACCCCCTTGGAACTCACCGTTGATGTACAACTGAGGGAAGGTGGGCCAGTCGCTGAACTTCTTGAGCCCCTGTCTCACCAGGTCGTCCTTCAAGATGTCGAAGAAGCCGAATCTCACCAGGTGTTCACGCAAAATCGCCACTAGTTGACGGGAGAAGCCACACTGCGGCAGCGACGGCGACCCCTTCATGAACAACATGATGGGAGCGGCGTTAGTCAACTTCTTGAGCCGTTCGTTGAGTGCTTCCTCCAGCTCGGGTTCGGCCGTAGTGGGCTCTTCGGCGGTCTGCGCGGGGGCAGCAGCGGTGCCAGCAGCACCAGTGGTGGTGGAAGACGCCGCCAGCGGCTCGGCAAATTGGTTGAGGGCGTTCACCAACTCCTTGGGGTCGGCTCCCAGGAACTCGGCCAAAATGGTGGCATTGCGGATGAGGATGAAGTAGGGGACGGCATTGACGTCGAAGAGCTCAGCGATGTCGGTATGCTTCTCCGCGTCCACCAGAAGGAACACGTACTGGGGGTCGCTGGCCTTGGACTCGGCGACAGTGTTGTACACCGAGGTCATCGTCTTGCACGGCGCCGCCCACTCGGTGTGGAAGTACACGGCGATGAGCTTGCCGGGCTTATCCTTGGTGAGTGTCAGAAACTGGGTCTCGTTTTCCACTTCGATCACGGCCATGGCGGAGTAGGATATGGGGTGAAAGCGGGTGGCGTGTCGACGGCGGCGGATGGGGAAAAGGGAGGGAGAGATGAATCAGGTGCGGCTCGGGTGCGACTCGGTGCGGCGCGGAGTCAGTGGTGGAACCCGACGGAATTTAACGGATACCTTTGTTGAGGGCTTGTAAAATATAAATTTGTTGACTTTGAACATTCGAGCCAATAGTAGAGGTGGCAAAAAGTGCTGTTTGTAGTTCAGGGGCTGGGTTAGCCGGAGATAACGGGAATTGACTGAGGCAAACCCGAGTGCGGGTTGTCAGGTAAATGCCACAGTGACGATGTGATTAATAAGCATAGGCTGTATAACACTTTCCAACGAAACATACACCGTTGAAGAAAAACGTCAGCTTTTACATTATAGTATTTCTTGGTTTGACTTCAATTGTTTTTCTAGTTTTATATCTGATAAACACCATGTGACGGGTGGCTGAGGCGGCCATTGATGGTTTTGATAACAACTGCTCGGTAAAAACACAATCGCAATCGCTCACTATCAAAACATTTTAAACTATTTCCCCAATACAGTTTCATTCTAATGCTTGAGGGTCGTGTCAGACTGCTTCTGGTGTGACTTTATCGCTACCCTATATTGTTAGCGGTTCGCATTGTTTCGAGTCCCATCGCCGCCACTCGCTCACTGGACCCACGCCATGTCATTTGCGGCGTGTCACCAGCACCTCACCGAGCTCAAGGCGCTCATATCGTCGCTAGACGATGTGCTGCTGCCGCCGACGCCGAGAATCAAGTGGCTTTGTGACTCGTTGCGCTCGATTATGACCACTTATGGCGCGGTGATCACCGACCACGATATCGCCCACCGCCTCGGCATCGACACCGAAGCGCTCCAAAAGCAACTGGACGCGACGGTCTCCGACGCCGAGGTGGAGATATCGCAGGCAGTGGTCGTCAACCAGCCGTCCCAGGCGTCGACGGCGTTTGCCAACATGCGCAAAGCTGTCGAGGTCCAATTCATCCAGGCAAAGCTCCAGCCGGCGTTGCAGACATTGCTGCTGTATTTGAGCGCCTTCCAGTTCCGCCAGCAGTTGGATGCTCTGCGTCCTCAACCGTATATGGAGTACAATTACCTCAAGTTCTTGGTGACGTTATACCAGGTATTGTGGCAAGACGACATCCTGGGCGATGTCCGGGTGCTTGAGCTGATCTTGACCAAGGTGAACTTTTACTATCTGAAGAACTCGGTGGCATTAATCGACTTCCCCGAAGAAGTGGCGTACTATAATCAAATCAAAGTATTAAACTTATTTGTCAAAGCTAAACTTGGACAAATTCCTGAGTTCCTTGAAGGGTTTGAAACTCATTTGGCCGATGCCATCACTGACCCGGACTTGGTCAACATCTATATGGTGTTTTGTGTGCTTACTATGCTGTTCAACCAACTCACCTACGCCGAAAGTGATCATTTTGAGACTTTGTCTTCCACCCAGTTATACCAAAAAATCCTCGATCCTTTAGCCAAAGCAAAGCTTGCTCAAGTTTCAGGCGTACTTGCGCTGGCGTCATTTCAACAGTGGTATCACACCATCATTGCCCCTTATGTGAACATCACTTTTGAATACTTCCACTCCACCATCATCCTTAAAATGTTCGTGTTGATCATGAATATGACGGCTCGAATCTCGCGCCAGCAATTGGAGGAGCTCTTAGGAGCCCCGAGGATTGGCGAGCTTTTGATCCAAGTACTCGGCGTGGTACAACTCAGAGGTGTTGCTTACGATTGCGAGACGGATTGCTTTGTCACGAGCACACCTGAGTCCTCTACCGAACAATTACAAGAGAGCGTTGCCCTGGTGGCGGCGACCATGCTGGGTGAGGCTGAAGCGATGATGATGAAAGCGTTATTAGTTAGTCGGGCTATGGAATAGTTAATGAAAAACTTGCATCCACGAATAGGGAAAGCTTTTCCAAAAAAAAAAAAAATTAATTCAAAAATGTCTCTAGATTAACGATTGCAAAAAGAAACTCCGGTACAGGGAATCGAACCCTGATTTGCTCGGTGAAAGCGAACCGTGATAGCCATTACACCATACCGGATGATTTCTGAAAATTTTGATAAATGTGTTTTCTGAGACATGCGTAGTATGCTGAACTCGCCAAATCCGCTATTTTGACTAATTTTACCTTTTCCAGTTTGTGGAGCATGATACGTTATGGCTTGAAAATAACAACCGGTGCGAAATCGTCATTTTAGACGGAAAAAAGTATGTAAAACTTGATCTTCCATGGGAACATAGTAGAATTGTGGTCAATTTGCAACTCCAAATCGAAGGATTGGGGTGGCAAGGTTGATTCATTTTAATCAATTCCGGCTAGCCAGTGAGTGAAGGTTTCGTCAATTCAACGAAAATCAAGGAACCCCATATTGACTATAGTTGAGTGGCCCAACCCAGATTCAGGAATTACTAACGCTATTGATATTACCACCCCTGCGAGTTTTCGGTACAAAACAATTGACAAAAGCCATTATTCTGCTCGCCAGTGTTTTATTGGTCAGACTCAAATTGGAATCAAAGTTAGGTTAGTTTCATCGAGAAACAATCAGATCATATTCCATAGAAGGAAATTATTAACTGATTACTCTCTCAGGGAAGAAGTGCTGAAACTAGAACACATGCTTAATATATCCCTTTGCTATGTCAACAGCGGCCACGATTACTGCCGCTATACAGGTTGCGGCGGAACATCACTTTTGTGATCGATAACACCTGCTTGGATCGACCCGATCGCATTGAACGCACGTCTTTGAAATCTAAGATAACCAAGAAATACCTTATAAAAAAATCGGCCTGTTCAATATGCGATTATTTCTAGGAAGTCACGACCACCACCGATTTTGATATTCGCACATCATAGACCATTCGTTATACACTTGAACGCCTTAAACTTGTATGCAATCCTGATGATGTCTTTATTGTCAGTATCGTCAAGTAACCCCTTCGGCCGAACAATTGAATACGACATGCGTCGGGCAACAATCGACACCAACCCCATCCCATATGGTTAGGTGAGGCTTGTGACTTTCTCAGCCCCCATACCGCTTCGGGAAATGAAACATGCTTTGTAAACGAGATTGACACATATTCTTGTAATATGAAGACCGACACCATTAAGAACCTAAAATTTGAACTAACGAACTTCGGTATGATCATCTTCAAAAGG
Source organism: Diutina rugosa (assembly GCF_008704595.1). Lineage (NCBI taxonomy): Eukaryota > Fungi > Ascomycota > Pichiomycetes > Serinales > Debaryomycetaceae > Diutina > Diutina rugosa. Next base: position 67,125 of record NW_022995076.1, read on the forward strand.
CACATACAAGTACATTGTGTTCGATCTGGCGGTCTCGAAAATGTGGTAGGTTTACGTCGAAATTGTTTTGTTTGTGTCAGTAAGCAGCACGTCACGGACGCAGACATCGGGCAGCGATATAACAACTCAAGCACTTTATTGTCAGACATTTTCACATTGACGCGCGTCGATCCCCGCAAATCTCCTTGCACCTTTAATCTAACGAAGACTGTTATCGACCGATCGCCAAGACCTTCGGTTAGCTTCGGCTACGCTATCATTGGGAATAGGTCTCATACTTGTTCAATACGTTAGGCTCATTGAACTAAAAGATTTACGTAGAATGGATGCGATAATCATTGGCAGTCAATTCTGATGGTTGCGAGAAATTAAATCCATTGTCGGTTGGAGCTGCTGGTGATCGGTACTTTTACTAATTAAGACTCCATTGTTCGTTGAACCAAAACTTCAAGAGCCAATTATGGTAACTTCGAGCTTGAGAATTTATGGGGTATAAATTGACGCCAGGATCCACCAACGATTCTCTTCTTTGTCATCATCTACTCCCTCACCAAATTATGAAGTTCACTGCCATTGTTGCCCTTGCCTCTGCCGCCCTCGTTGCTGCTGCTCCTGCTCCTGCTCCCGAGGGTAACGCCGTCGCCGACTTCCTGGCTGGCGGTAGCTTCGACTGGGGTGCTGCCATTAACGGTCTTTTCCCTTGGAACTGGTCCTTCCACTTCTCCAAGACCATCACCGTTCTTTACGACTCTAGCAACCAGCCTCACTACTTCAACTTCCCCGATGGCTACAAGCCTTGTGGTTGCGCTTCGGACAACGCTTATGCTGTGGCTGAATCGTCGGCTAAATTCTTGGTTAACAACCAAGGCTTCAGTTTCAGCGACAACTTTGACGTCAAGTTCGGTGGTTAGTTAGTCACATACCTATTTCTTTTATTCTGAATTGACAATTTACTATAAAATGCAAGTAAGCGTGAATATGCGTTCTCATCGCATATTCTCACAGTATGCCTAAATCAGCCGTACAACAACTTGAAATTTCGGCTACAAATAAATTTCATTGAAAACGTGTAGTTAAAAGCTAAACAAAACGAAAGATATATAATCGAAATTGGCGCTACCATGTTTGGCGGCGAAGGAAAGAGGACTCAGGCCTCCAATCGCTACCACACGACTGGAAGACCATGAGCCCTCTGGAGATTGGCGCCTGCCTTACGCATAACTCCCTCGTCGCATCTCATGGCAAAATGCCTCCGCCGCTTCGAGCTAACCCCGAGAGGGCGGTGACGGGCCACGAGTACCAACAAGGAAGGGTGACTTCGCCCTCACAGATTGCCTGGGTCCTAAGCAGGCAATCTGCGAGTTGAAAATCGGAGAGAGGAAAAGCTGAAGTTTCCCAGGCAACAGCCCCTCCTGGAGAAACCTAGTAGTGGGGTGAACGTTGTGTATTTATAGTTTGATACGAAAACGCGGTACGCGCTGTCTAGCGTGTCGCATCGGGAGCCCAAGGGTTATGGTGGCTGGATTAGGCACCGGTTTCGCTTAATCGAGGGAGATCGTCCTGCAGGTACCTCCAGGTCCTGATAGAGCGGCGGGCTCAGGCACCGCGTCAACCCAATAATCGCTAACGGGCAAAAAAACCTTGTGCTGGGGGTTAACGTCGTGTCCAAGGCACGTTGTAGATTAGACATCGTAGACCCCGTGGCCGACACTTTCTCAGTGACCGTCATGGCCCCGGAATGTACTGACACGAGCACCATTGTTTTCTGCCTGTTAGTCTACTGGCAAACACGTTCTACTTGTACGATACAATCATAAGTTACAGCCAAATGTGATGGTACAGGTTTTGTTTCGCTTTGACTTGAGGCTAATGCGGTGGTGATGACTTTAGTACGAGTTTACCATGCCCGCCTCTGTTTCATTCTAATATGGTGAAGTTGATAGCTCAACACGGTTGCAACTAAGGTTGGTTAGCTACAAGTAAGTCTCGGAACCTGCAAGCGAGCGTGGCTAGCGTCTCCTCCAAAACGGGTTAAACTTATTGTTTGTGTAATTTTGGTAGGCGCACGCCGAGCCCTGCCAATCATTTTTCCGCGGTAACAGAGGGGAGGAAGCCTCTTGCCCGCACCAAACCTATTACTGTTGCCCCCCTTCCAAAATGTACAAACGCCAACACACCCAAACCTCACAGGCGGTATCGACGCCATCATATACGCAGGACCAAGATATCCACGCCCAGCTCTCCACGGTGGGGATGAAAGTGCGCCAGCTGGTGGCGATGGGCTACAAGGTGCCCACCGACATCCCCTCGCGGGTGCCGTTGCCGCCGCTGATGGACAAGCCGCCGGCGCTTTCGGCGGGGCTGGGGCTGACGTTGGACACGATGCTGGGGCTGAACTTGGGTGACTGGGGGATGCTGCCAGTGCAGACTCTCCCTGAAAGCAACCCGGGGCGAAAGCGCCACTTGGAAGGAGAACCGATCAAGTTGGTGCGTCCTCCTCTCGGTGAGTTGAGATTCGATGAGCAATTCTAAACGTGGGCAGGCCCGACAAACTAGTTAAACATAGGCAGGATAATTTAAAGGATATTGGATATACGAAAGTGTAGGCACGTATGGCCCGAAGGCGCCGTTTCGGTCATTACAGTGCGACTGAAGACAAGCACGAGTATTATGACAATTACTGTAAATCAGGTATTTTTCTGTTGATAGAAAGAGCTCCGTGGTTTAGAAACACTATTATGGTTTTACTAGACAAACTGTTTTACTCCCATACTCATAGAATGTTCTGGAGGGTGTGGTCACACTCCGTGGTTGCCGAGACTGGGATGGGGAATGCTGGCACCTGCACACTGATAACGCCGCGCCCGCTCTAAGTAGTGATGTATATAGTGCCATTTGCCTCCCACAGCATTCCTAGCTAAATACCACAAGACGATGTCTTATACTCCTCTTGCCAACCCTCCTGGTTACGAAGACGAGGTCCGCACCGGTCCCTCCGCTGACCCCTTGGACGATGACTTCAAGTACTCAGTGAACGTGGCCGGGTGTGACTTGAGTGTCCGCCAAATGTTCATCCGTAAAGTGTACGCTTTGCTTACCGTGCAAATTTTGTTGACTGTTGCCGTAGGGTGGGGTATCAGAGCAAACCCGGATCTCCAGAAATGGTGTATGAACAACATGTGGTTGTACATTGTCAGCATTGTGGGGACTTTTGGGTTTTTGATTGCTACTGCGTTCAAGGCTAAGCAGTACCCGCTTAATTTATTTTTGTTGACCGGCTTCACCATTTGTGAGCTGTATGGAATTGGTCTCATGTGTCTGTTTGTGGAGCTGGACGTGGTGGTGAAGGCGTTGTTGCTTACCCTCGTCATATTTGTTGGACTCACTCTCTTCGCATTCCAGCTGACGTATGACTTTACTCAGTGGCAAGGCGTTTTGGGGATGCTGTTGTGGGCTCTCTTAGGGTTTGGCCTCGTGATGATGTTCTTCCCCGGCCAGCTGCTGACAGTGGAGATGGTGTATGCTGGCCTCGGCGCATTGATCTTTGCTGTCTACGTCATTGTCGATACCCAGCTGATCATGAAGAAGGTCCACTTGGACGATGAGATCATGTCGGCAATGCAATTGTACTTGGACGTGGTCAACTTGTTCTTGTTCATTCTCCGCATCTTGCAGAACCAGAACGACAACTGAACACGACAACTAGATAGTATGAATGCACACGAACTAAATACAAACCATTGAATCTATGTCAAACGCTAGTAATTTAAGGAGTTAATTATATAAGCTTGTGATGCTTGAGACTTTACATTCAGCCGTGTGGGCTAACCCTTAACATCTATCGCAATTTTGGTTCCAAGACCAAACCAAAACCGATAATCATAAACATTCTTCACACGTCAATGTAATTACCAATATTTCCATAATCCATCCTCGTAGCTACCAATTCCTTCATTGTACTCAGTTCTTTTCCCTACGTGTTTATTGTTTTTCGAGACGCGAGTCGCGTAGACCCTGTATGAACCCCCAGGAGTTGACGACGGCGTATGTCCAGCGGCTCGTCCACCTGCTCGTGCTGCTGAGCTTGGGCGATGCCTACACGGCGCTGGTCGCCTCCGACATGCTGCTGTATTTGCTCGAGCTGAGCCAGCAGTCGCAGTTCTACGACCTCGCCACGGTGATGGCTGAGGTCCAGCAGAGCCTCGTCGCTCGGGGCAAGCGCCTGGAGTGGACACGGCTTCAAAAGCTTATCCACCAGTTAGTGGAGCTTAAGAGGGACGAAGCCAGCCACGGTAACGCGCTGTCGTTTTCGCCCGAGGAACAGGTGGCGCGGTACCTTGTGTTTATCCTCTCCTTACCCCATCAGCCACTGCAACCACTGCGACCTACGTCTTACCAGCCATCCAACAGCATTCGTCCGGCACTGCTGTACGCGGAATCCCTCTCTCGCCGCGGCCTGAGGATTCACAAGACCCGTTCAGTTTTACTTGGCCAGCCGTCACTGGCGCCATATATACTGAGGTCGCGACTGCCGCAACGTCTAGTATCAACATTTGGCTACCCCGGTAGCAGCTACGGTCAGTATGACTCCGCTGGCTCGATGGAAGACGAATATGGCAGCAATGACCCTGACTATACTCCGATGGGGCCTGAGGATGTCAAGACGCTCCAGCACACGCTATTAGGCCACGATACCCGACTCATATACTTCAACAACGAAGAAGCCCTGGCGGCATTCCGGAAGAAGTTTACCGTGGGGAACCTGCGAATGTTGGCGCTGATCGTGGAGGCAGCAGTGTTGTACAAGCTGTTAGTAGTTAATTGCACTGTGAACCGGGGCCAAATGGATTCTCCAATCAAAACAGCATTTTTGTCGGCCAGTGAAGACTACTTGAACAAGTATCTGACATTTATCGATGAGCTCTTTGCAACCGGCACCGCCATTCAGGGGCCGCCCACCACCGTCATCGGGGTCTACGGGCCCGTGATGTCGCAGATCTATGCTCTTCGGCTACTACACGGACTTGTGGGCCTGCTTGACGTCAACGGTTACACCTTCCTCTCACGGGTGGATGAGCTCTCCAAGTTTGGCGACCGACGCATCAAGGAGTTGTGTCTGGACTTATTTCATAGCATTGTTTCCCCCTACTATGACGTGCTAGATCACTGGATTCTTGACGGTAATTTAACCGACGATCTGCAGGAGTTCTTCATCACAATTAACGATGATGCCACTGATTTCAATGACATAGTTCATTATAACGCAAAAATGATACCTGCATTTATCCCCGCTTCCGTGGGAGCCAAAATATACCAGATTGGTAAGATGCTTGTATTCCTCAAGAAGTGCAAGCAGCTACAGTGGTTGGCGGAGTACCGACAAAACTACGACTACATCATCAACCAACAGGGTTCAGGGCTTAAAGATATGGACATCAACGAGATTTCAGAGATTGTGCTGCGACAGTATAGTGACTTGCTTCATGGTCTCACTCTTTTACTCGAAGGCAGCGAAAATGATATGTTTGCCCACATCACCAACTTCAAGCGGTTCTACCTCACCCAAGCGAGCGATTTTATTGATGCTATGATCGTCCTGGGCCCCAATATGGTCGACGATTTGGGCCGAATTACCACTAACCAGCTAGCCAAGGCTTTACTGGAACTGATCCGCATTCTGGGGGTGAAGAACAGCCGCTACCAAAACCGACTTGAAGCATACATTTCCGAAGATACCCCTCAGGGTCTTGGACTCAACGTGTTCTCCATCGACTACCGCATCGACGACCTTTGCATCAACTTCCTTTTCCAATCACAAATGCCTCGCTACCGTCTGATGTGCACGTTTCTCTTACGAGTGCGAGTGGCCGGCTTTGCGCTTGGTCAACACTTTGTCCAAGCCAACGGTAGTGCTTATCGTGAGATTGCCAGTGTCAAAAACCTTGCTATGGCTCGATGGCTACCTAAGTCGGCACGAGTAGTTGGATGTATCCGTCTCATAATGGTACAATTTATCGACTGGCTTATTTATTACCTTCTGTTTGACTTAATTGAACCAGCATTCAAGCAAATGGCAGGCAAGTTTTTTAAATCTAAGGTGAACACCGCTCAGCCCGATCTTGACCAGTTGAACCCCAACTTCCTCGCACTGGTGGGCATCGCTTCGCTGCAAGTTGCTCGTCCTGATCACGCCAGCCACAACATGAACGAGCTTACCATTGACGAGATCATTGCCAGTCACCAGGACTACTTGGACCAGCTTCTGTCGAACAAGCTTTTGCTGGACTCCGATCTCGGCTCCATATCGGCGGTCACCTACTCGCAACAGATCGAAGGGGTGTTGGCGATTATCGAGCACTTTATCCGGGCGCTGGAGGTCTATTTTGGTAGCTTACTGAGCTATACGGGGATGGTGAACCGCTTCGACCCTGATGACGCCGACGCTCAGATGGAAGGCGACATCGCTCTGGTGGAACAAGAGTTGAAAGAGTCATACGGTCGCATACAAACTCTCGGAGAGCAGTACCGCCAACAGCAATTCCAGCTCCAGACAGATATGGACCATGACCCTGGCCTCAACGAGTATGCCATGGAGTCCAGAAAAAAAGGAGGATGATAAACGATCGCATGTGCAATTAACTATATAGGTCGTGGAACAGTATAGAGTTTCTTCCTTACTAATCAGCATCAGTTATCGCCATTGTCTCCGGACTCGTTCAACAATTCGTGAACTTCCTCTTCATTTGCCGCTTTCAGCTTCTTCTTCTTCAGCCGCTTCTTCTTCAGTTTACGCTTCGCTTGCCGGGTCACTTCGGGCGACGCTGGGATCTCGTCGGAGGGGGGTAATTCGGGTTCATTATCCGACACGTTCTCGATGATGATCTTGTGGACACCGTCGACGTTCACGACCAGCTCAACAATGCCACCAGTGCGATACAGGCGTGCCTCCGTATGTTCTTGGTTGTAGTTGGAACTACCGGTGATGGGGATGCCGTTGCCACTGGCGTGGTCCTGACCACAGTAGTACTCGTTCAGAGTCCGGCTGCCGTTATGGTTGGCCGGAGTATGGTTCTGAAGCGTGTTTTCCGCCGCTTGTTCGAGAGCGCCGTCTTCCAGCACAAACACATCGTGTTGAGGGTCGTGCTTGGCGTCAGCAGGGCCCGGCAACACACCAGGGCGCTTAATGGTGACAAACAGCTTGTTAACGTCCAACGGGTGAGCGGCTAAGTTGCGTGGCATAAACATGCCATCCTGAGGTGGTTGAGGAGTGGCCTGCGGCGACAGCACCCCGTCGATGGAATTGCGCTTCAGGGTAACCGCCAGCGTCTTGTACAACATGTGTAAGTACGACGACAAGTTGCGCTTCAGCAACGGACCGGGATGCTTGCGCTTGATGTTGCGGTTGATATCGATGTAGACGTCCAGTTCGTCGACAATCTCTTCGCCAATAAGTTCTTCGATGACATCTTCAAGCGTTAACACACCGACGGCGCCGGTGGGCTCGCCGGGCTTTTCCGACACCACGATCATGTGCGACTTACCCTCTTGGAAGTAGTTTAAGATATTAAGACACAGCGTAGTGAGACCGGTTTCCGGAAGCGTAGCGAGGGGGAACAGCAGTACTGGCAACGCATCTTCGGGGTCGTAGGAAATGAGCACCCTCACTAGGAGCATACCGACAAAATTAAGCGGTTCGTTAGGCAAGTGGATAGGGATTCGCGAAAAACCGGCATTAAAGATTTCCTCGACGGTGGCCTGGTCCAACACGGTATCTGAGCTCATGGTGAACACGCGGTTCATCGGCGTCATAATTTCCAGCACTGGTTTCTCCTTTAAGTCCAAAACGGCGGAGATGATGGTGACTTCGTCCTGATTAAGCCGTTCGACACCCATGGTGCGATGGAGAGTGACAAGCGTTTTAAGACCCAGCTTCTTGTAGACGGTACCGTGATCCTCACCGAGGATATAGTCTAAAAGAAGGGCACAGGGGTAGGCAATCGGGTACATCACGTACATGAGCATAAGCACAAACGGGGCACAGAAGGCACCCACTTGTAAGCCATAGCGCACACAGATCAGCTGGGGGATAATCTCGCCAAACACGACGATCAGCGCCGTCAGCGCCACCACGGCGGGCCAGCCCCCGCCGAGGACACGGTCAAGGACAATGGGGAGGGTTTCATTAGTGATCACGTTGGAAAGCAAAAGCGTCACAAGCACCCAGTGCTTGCCGCGGCCAATGAGGCGGAGCACCTTACGCAGATCGCGTCGCTCCTGTTTGTCGCCCAGGGTAGCGAGCACCTTGAGGTAGACTTCGTCCTGGCCCATGAGGCCTAAAGTGAGGCCGGCGAAAACCCCGCCCATGAGGACGAGGACAGCTGATACAAGCAAATTCGTCCAATACTCCTCGCTCGTCATGGGCTCGTGTTTCAGCGCTGGCGAGGCGGCGGTATCTCGACGTCCCATCAGGGCGAGCGGGAGCGCAACCGCGAGACGGAAAAGTTGCGAGCCGATAGCAGTAGTCCGGGCATATCGTATCATTTACAACAATCAAGTAAGTGGGAAAGGGTATTCCGTAGGGGTGGTGTGGGGAGCGGGGTGAGACAAAGGTGGATACCTAGAACTCGGTTTAGGGGAGGGAAGCAGGCGAAAGGCTGAGGCCGCGACGTGTGTATAGAGGCCGGCGGCGCGCGCCAGCGAGAGAAAAAAGCCTGAGGCGAGAGGAAAAAAAGACTGAGGCGAGCGAAATTGGAATTGTAACTCCGGAAACTAATAAATAGACAAAGTGGGTGATAAACGTGTTTCGGTTAATAGAATTGCCTCAATCCCTAGTGAAAATTGATTGCATTTCAAGTTGTATAGATGGGGTTGAATGCTGGTGTAGAAATGCTTAAAGAGTTGAAGCAATGGATACGATTTCTGACGACGAATAAATCCTTGGCTAACTCCTCCCTTTGCTGTGTATGGGTGGTCACCTGAATATATGTACTCTCCACAGTGGCGTTAATTGAATCATCAGGTCATATATACTGTATGAAATGTTGCGCAACGGTTTGAAGATGTCAATGTTATTTAATATATCCGAGTGCATTTGATCCTTATGCTAAGTCTAAATCGGCAGCTTCACACACCCCTTACTACTCAGGAAGGGGAGAGGGAAAAGGGCATACGAGCACTATTGGTCACGTGCATCGGTCACTTGACTCAAGTCACATGATGTACAAAGTGGTGACGTAGGTGACAGTGCAGTGACTATTTCGGATCAACTTGACGTCGCTGCATATCACACGAAGTCAATGTTGTCACCCATAGCCGCAAGCATGGCAACGGTCGGAGCTCCTTGTCGCCCCTCATCTAACAATATTGAGCCACTAGCCACTTACTAATTCTACGAGGGGAGAGCCCACAGTCACGTGAGGCGGATGTGAAGACGTTTTCCGTCGCTAGCGCCGACGGCAAGGGCACATCTGCGCGGAAATGTCCACACGGTGGGGGCTATAGAGCTTATCGCTGGTCCCGGCAGCTGTCACTGCGTGGAAGGGGGGGTATTTCCGCTTTTTGTCTGAAGATACGAGCAATATTTGGCGACGGAAACTTGCCGCTCGCATATAGGGAACAAGCCTCATTTCCAGGCCCACGCTTTGCGAGAACATACCTCGCGTATATATATGTCTCACATGGAGTTTTGGGGTTTCTAATAGGCCATAGGTATTTAAAAAATTGATGAATTTGATAGCTTTAGAAAGAGGTATATTTTTGACAGATGTCGTGCCCTTGGTAGGCGGTGGCGGTGGCGGTGGTTGACAGGTGGAGAGCCCGAACGGTAACTTGCGTAAGATGCAGACAGAAATCCGCAGGACGTCAGAACACATCTAAAGAGGCGAGATTACGGAAAAAGGTCCCTTAGTCACCAAAAGGGCCCTTAGTCACGCCGAATAACGACACAAAATGTCACTTTGAAAGCGGGGAATGGCCGCTGACTCCACCTTAAGGGCTGTTTCGGAACACATTTGGGGGACAACAATCACACATGGCAACTCCCGGAAAAGAAAAAAGAAAAAAGTCTGATGTCGGATATGCACGTCGTCCCTCTGTGTCGGCAACGTAGGTTTTTGTGGCACCACCCGTGGCGTGGTTTTCTGGAAGCTTATTCGCTTTCTCCTCCCCAACGATAACCGCTGGCTTCCATGCACCTGACAATGGCGGCAAATGCGGGGCCCGGGATTGCCTAATCCGCAAAATGGGCCAAAAGCGCCGGCATTTGTGGCTGCGGCTGCGGGAAAAACACAGATGGCGACAAAAATTCGCCGACAAAAACCGGCAGAAACACGACACCAGACCAACAGAGCGACAATTTCCTTCACTCGAAGTCGGTGGGCGTCGGGGCTTTGGTTGCTAGACCGTTGGTGGCGAAAACGTAGGTACCAGGCGACATTAGCGATTGTCGCTTCCCCCCTCATCGATGTCACGTTGCTCTTTTTTCACATTGCAGAGCGGAGTCGCTGCCGCTGAGGCGCACCGCCACTATTGTTGTCCGTTGAGGGGAGGTAAGCCTCGGCGGACCAAAACCGGTGCCGACGCTTCCTTCGCCTCCCCTCTCCCCTCCTACACGTGGAGTGCAGCGCGAATATCCGCAGCTGACACCGTTGGCAACTGGTACTTTTCCGACGTTGGCACCCCGGCCCCCACTTCGGAACCCCGCGGCCACCCCTTCCAAATGCTCTGATAACTCGCTTCATACTAAGTGAAATGAAATAATTAAACCACCACTGTACTCGCCGAATTTTTCTCTACCTGTTAGTGATTTTTATTCAATTTTTACTGGTGTATTTGGCTCTGTTTTCTCTCTAATTTTGGCACCCGCGGTCACAACCTCTATTGCCAAACTGGTATTGCGCCGAGAAGATACCGTGCACTCCCCACAGCCGCCCGCTGACGACGCCCCCTACGTCATAACTGTGACATCACAGTTCTGGGGGTGGTACGATTGACCTTTCTACCAGCTCCGTAGTGGCCGTATCCATCTCCTTTTCACCATTCTTTGGCGCCATTTGGCGCTGGCGCCGACACTTTTCGCTGCGTCGCTTCGTCGCCCGGCGCGCGCCAGCCGCTCTCGACAAATTTCGCACCTTTCCCCCAAAGCCCACTGTCCCCCACGAGTCCCCCACCAGCGCCCGTCCCGGTATCTGTACGTGGAAGCCAGCGGGTCTAAGCTCTGTTTCCACCTCCACGCCTGCGCCCTGTGTGCCCCCCGAGCCCGCGCCCGCTGTATATAACCCCCCGGTCCCCCCGCTCCCCCGAGCGTCGCTGGCTTTGTCTTTGCTGTCCGCGGTCCCCGGTGTGCCAGTGACCGACGACGACAAACCCCCAGCGCCCCTACCCCAAGTGTTCGCCCTACTACCGCCCCTCCTGGCTCCGCTCGCTGTGGTCGCGATGGACGGTGCCGGCGCTAAGCCCGCCAAGCGCTACTACTCCAAAGGAGGCTGCCGCGAGTGCAAGCGCCGCAAAATCAAGTGTGACGAGGGCAAGCCCCATTGCTGGCAGTGTGTGCGCTTGCAGAAACACTGTCTGTACCCCGCCGCCGGCGAGCGGGTCCTCCGCGTGCTGAAGCGGGCGCTCATGGAACGGCGCTCGCCCCCGCCAAAACAATTTAAGCCCGGCCCTCACCCGCTCCAGCTGCCGGCGCCGCCACCGCCGCCGCCGCCAGTGGCGCCGGTGGCCCCTTCCCAACAGCCGACGCCGGCGCAGCAGGCGTACTTGTCGCCCCAGCTGCTGAGATCGCAGCTATCGCTGCTGCTGCTATTGCTCAACCCACAACTGCGACATCCGCCCCCGCCGAGCCCGCTGGCGTTCATGTTGCCGCTGTTTCTGCTCCCCACCCTCCCGTCGATCCCGCCGATGGCGCCGCTGGTGGCGCGCCACCCGCCGCTGGCGCCAGCGATCCCCACCACCTCGCCGGCGCCGCTGGGGGCGCTGCCCGCGGTCAACCACACCACCTACCAACCCCAGGCAGCCCCCGCCACCAACAGGGCGCCCGAGCCCTCAGTACCGTCGCTGGGCCACCCGCTGCCCCTTGGATCGCTGAAGAACCCCGCCATCGTCAACTTGCTCAACCTGGGCCCCGACGCCAGCGTCTACTTGCTGGCGGACGACCTTAATCTCTTGGCCGAGGACTTGAACAAGATGCTCACCGATATCGTCGTCGACGGCGTCGACCCGGCGCTGCTTCCCGAGATGCTGATGATGCAGCCCCAGCCGCTGCCGCTGCTGGTCCCCGAACACAACTTGCCGTTGTCATACATCAAAGTCACTGCGCCGCACGAGAAGCTCTATTTGGAGGAGTTCTACTCCGAGTTCGCCGCCATCGTGCTTCCGTTGCCGGCGTGGGACGCGCAGTTGCGCCAGTACTATAACCCGGCGCGCGACATCATTTTAAAGCTCTCTGCCAACGAGCCTTTTTTGATGGCGGCGGTGCTCGCCGAGGGCGCTAAGCTGCTGTTTAAAAAGAACAACTTAAAGGACGACGACGACGCCTACCGCCGCTACTTAAGCAAGTGTCTTAGCCTTTTAGGGCCGGCGATGCGGTCGCTGAACGCCACCTTGACCCATAACGTTGAGGCAGTGCTTGTCACCGTGTTGCTTCTTACGCTGGACACGGCGCTGAACGCGGCGCCCGACTGGCGGCCCCATTTGCGCGGGGCGCGCGACCTTTTGCTCAAACTCGCGCGCCAGCGAGTGCGGCTGACGCCGGTGCTCGTGTTTTGCAAGACGTGGTTTGTCGCCATCGAGGTGCTTGCTGGGATCTCGCTGCGTGGTGGCGGGACTTTAGCCAACGACGAGATCGACTTGTTGCTCACCCCGACGCCGTACGAGGACGAGATGCTCCGCGGCCTCGGCGTGTTGCGCGCCAACGGGTTTAATATCTTCACCGGCGCCCACCACGACACCATCCCGTTGTTCCGCGACCTCACCAAGGCGCTCGCCGAGCGCCGCCGCCGCCGCACCCTCAACAAGTCGTTGGAAGGGTCGTGGGACCACATGCGCCTCTTCACCGAGTTCTGGAACCAGCTCCAAGTGAGCTTCGTCACCCGCCAGGGGGTGTGCACCGTCCAGGAGTACCAGGCGCAAGCAGAAACCACCGCCATCCCCGAGGGCGCCCTCGTCGACGTGTTGCGCTCGCAAGTAATGGTGCTGTGGATGGACGTCTCCCACCAGCTGTTCATGCTCGCGGCGCTCATCACGCTCTTGACCAAGTTCTTTGGCGAGCTGCATACGCTGCCCCAGGTCCAGTTACTCACCAACGAGCTCACGCGCTTCTTATCAGTGCTCAGCGAGCCCCAGCTGCACCGCGAGCTCATAAAGTGCCTGTTGATGATGATCTCGTGGCCGATGTACGTGGCAGGGTTAAACTGCCACGACGAGCAGCAGAAGTACTTGTTGATGAAGTACTTCCGGGCGACGGCTGAAGGCGGCTCGGGCACGGCTCAGCACGCGCTCGACCGCGTCTACTCGACGTGGAAAAACCACAAACAAGGCATCGACGTCGACGACGACGACGACGTCGACCGTCTCGACATCGTCAGCTATTAGACATAGCGGTTTACACGCAACCTATATACGGTTTATTTTATTACGATTTTTTTTTCGATTTTTTTTCTCTCAGACACTTTAGCAACCGACACTCCGGCGACACCAGCCTTCGAGACATCGATGTCTAAGCCGTTAGTCATCAAAAAGATTTCTCCTGTGTCGTAGACGACATCTTGATTTGTGATCTCATCGAGCATAGCTGAGGCCCCCCACTTAGCGTTGTCACATGGACATTACTTAGTGGTAGCTGTCAGTGCGACTCATGACCAAGCCGAGTGAACAACTTGAAGAAAAAGCCAATGGATAACATATTGGAAAAATTCATAGTTTATATAGTTTATTCAGTAAGGTCTCGGGCGGTTTTTGTTTAGCCACATCTCGAATATTGACGCAGGGCCGTCGTTGCATTTCCGCATGGCGCCACCTTGGTGTATTTCCGATACTTTTTGTTAAGACTTGACAAGCGACATTGCCTGTCAAATATCCGTTTGCTAAATCAGACTTAACACGCGCCCGTTTGAAAGACACACATGTCGCCCCGATGCTTCTACGACTTTCAGTAGTTCCCGACTTTTGTCTAGTTCTCGCGGTAGGCGCGGTAGGCGACGATTTTCTTTTTTTCGTGGCGATGTGAATTCTATGTTCGGCTGGAAAACTGCGAAATGCCGGGTCACACTAGAGATTCGCACAGTTCCCCCACTCTGTTGAGAGAAACTCTACTGAGGGGTCCCCCCCACCAAGGGTCCCCCACTTACGCCTTTAATGATCTAGGTAGGGGTATTTTTCCGCTACGAACAGAACAATAGGTCGATTATCCGCCACAACCTTACTAATCACATCTTAACGGACTTCCAGTGCATATTTCCATGCACTTCCGAAAGATCCCCACGCCCTCTCACCTGTAATTCGCCACAAAACGTCAAATTCCACAATGGATTAGAAATCAAGACATGCCGAGGTCGACGGGGTGACACGACGATTCTCTATTATCCGTCTTCTCCGTCTAGCCATAGCCATAGGGATTTACAGAAAAAACACTTTTGAAAGTGAGATCTCAGATGTGTGTACCTGAGAACACACATCACGTACGAGAATGACCAAAAGCCAGTGGCAAAACTCATTTTATTGACGCCTCTGATAGAGATGGTTAATAGCTTATGTTACCTACATTCACTCTGTGATTGTCATTCTTCGAATCAGTTCATGGAAGGTTGTGGAACCTCATCGAAGGGGTGACCTGAGCTGACAAATATGGAGGTCATTGATTGATAAACTGGCGGTATCACCATTCCTAGTTACACTTTGTCTACAGTTGTTTCCGTTTTGGGTATGGATTAGCTATGGATAAACTATTCTATCAGCCCAACTCCTCGAGGCGACGCTTCTTCAGGGGCTGTTGCTGCTGCTGTTGTTGTTGTTGCTGCTGCTGTTGTTGTTGCTGTTGATGTTGTTGATCGTCAGGGGGCTGCAGCAAGAAGTCGTCCATGTCAAAGTCGTCATAGTTGAGCGGGGGCGCCTGGGTGTGCGGGTCAGCGTCGGGCGATTGTTCGTCGGCGATTCTCAGGATCCAGTCCTGGACCTGCTGCAACAGGCCCGATTGCATGTCGACCTTCGTCTTAATGTCGTCGGGGATGTGGGGCGGTATCAGCTCATGGTCGAAGTACGAGGTGTCGTAATGGCGCGGCTGGGGCACCACCATGTTGTTGGCGGTGGCCACCGGTTCCTGGGGCAGCACCGGGCTGGCGGCGGTCAGGGGTGCCTGGCTGTTGATAATCTGCTGGAGCAAGTGGTTGGCGTGGGTCAGATTGGCCCCCGGCGGCGTGAGCCCCGGCAGCGAGTCGTAGTTGCGCATGATCTCCTCGATCAGCGAGTTCTCCAGGTTGCGGTGTTGTCGCGGCAGGTACTCCTGGTCCATCAACATGAGACGCGGTTGAGTGGAGGCGCTCAGCTGGTCCAACAGCTTGTTTTGATTGTTGTAGACGGTGGCGAGAAACTTGAGGATCTTGTCCAACGTCTGCGCCTGCTGCTTGTTGCGTTCGCGGTGGACGTAGTTCTCCTGCCACAACTCCTTGTTGTCCTTGCGGAGCCGTTGGAGCTCCTCGTTGAGCGCCATCTGGTTGCACCGCAACTGGTTGACCTCGTTGAGCACCATCTGCATCAGCACCAGCTGCGCCAGCGCCTGGGTCAGATCGTCGTTCAGCGCCTTGTTGCGCACGATGTGGTCCAATAAGTCTTCGCGGCCCCTCATGAAGTTGGGGTTGTTGAATACAAGCTTCTCGGCGGCCTTCTTGTCCTGTAACAGCCCCAGCTCGGGGTCGGTGACCTTGTGCCACCCGTACATGTTGAGCTGGCGCACAAACGACGAGAACTTGTTATGTTTGAAATATTTCGGGAGAGTTTCGTGGGTAAAGTCGTCCAAGTGGTCCACTTCAAACAGCATCCCGTCGGACGTCCAGTGGATGTATTTAGCCTTGGGGTCGTTCACCATCAGCCAGATCTTGGTCACGAATGGCTGTCGCTGTTTCAGCGGCTGGTGACGTCGCCTCAGGTTCGCCTGGCTGTTGGGTTGGGGGTTGGACGGGTTTGCTGGCGCCACGGGGTTGGTGTAGTAGTAGGGGACGAGGGGCGCTTCGGCGAGGCCGTCGTGGGGTAGCGGCGGGTTCATGTGGTCGGCAGCGCCGTCCGGGAAGTAGTCCAGCCGGTCAATGTACTGGATGTCATCGTCGGGGTCCAACAGCATCGCCGCACTACTTCTGGTATGGCGAGGATGGGGGGGTAAGCGGCGTTGACTAGGATAGCCGTCGCACTCGAAAAAAGATGAGGTTCCGAACATGCCGTACGCGAGGGCGGGGGGCCAGAGCGCGGGGGTATTTGTAGTTCGAAGTTGGTGGAAGCTCGTGGAAGGTCGTCGAAGATTTGCTAAGCAAATCGATTTTGGGAGAATTCTATCGAAGCCGATGGAAGCGTGTAGAATTTTTTGGGGTCACCACTAGAAGCTAACAGTAAACGTGCGCGTTCGCTGTGCTTTTGCCAAGGGCAATCCAAGGGCACTCTTATAAACGACAATACGGAATCATCGGAGCCCCCCGGGCGGCTCGGAACAAGCCATTGAGGAGACGATTGTTGTTTGTAAGAGACCTTATTCAAGCCTACCGTTGGAATTGGTGGTAATAACCAGGTTCAATTGAATAAATAGCCATTAGTGAGCGTCTTGCTATCGTCACCAAGCTGACAAATGAATCAACCCTAGAGTGATGTCCACTCTCATAGTTTATTCATCAAGGGTCTCCGCCTCGTTGGCACCAGCTAGGAAAGTAGAACCGGCTTCTAGACAGCTTCTAAACAGCTTCTGGACATGTAATTTTTGCGGAGGAGACTCGGGTTATCGGGTTCGAAATCCGCGAAAGGCTGGGCACCCCACCACCACTTCCAGATAAAAAGTCATGAGGTGTTAGTTTTTCGTGCTTATCTACTAGCCTAGCCCTGACTCACCAAGAATGGATATAATTCAGTGCAGCACCGCGTAAGCGACGACAGCAAAGGATCTCCGACAATGGCTGTCAGGCACCATCACCCCTTAGGGTGACCATTGCCCCCACCACTCGACGCCCTGCGCTGTGAGTCGAGCTTTCATCCCAGATTCTTGGGTACAGTGCTGATACGGCGGCGTAGTACAGCAAACCGCAAGCGTCATTCATCGTTCTCAATCGTGGCTAGACGAGGGGAGTGGGGGGGAAGACAAAACATGCTTGTTCTCCTCACCCGCTCAGGCGGGTGACTTTCCCCTCTGGCCCCGACACCCGAACAACCGGCGTCTCGCCTGTGATTGGGTGCCCGTTGCTCGATCAAGCAATTTTTGTCAGGGCGTCATTTACAATGACGACGACGAATTCTAATTGTCCTTGCACTCGGTCCAGCGGAATCATAGTGCGAAATGTCCTATTATGGGGGGGCGGTCCATTTCAGGGTCGTGGGGGGCCCAGGGCTAGCAGGCCCAGGGCTAGTAATATGCGCCATTCTCAGTTCTGCTTGTATCAGGCAGTCGGCTATAGTCGCCGCTCTTTGTTCGCCCCTGCACTTGAGGGTAATTAAGGTTCATGGAGGTGATATGCAGCTGGGCGTAATTGTGTCGCTGATTCGGGAAATGGAGTTTGTGCCCTCACGCTCGCAACCGAGAGGCTTGCCTTCCAATGGGCTCAAAGGTGAGGGGAATGCCACCGCCCCAAATATTTGATGCCTGGCATCAGCATAAGCAATTGTCCTCGAGTGGGTGAATGATTTGATCACTGCGATTACAAATCACCAAATAGGTCACGGCATTTCGGGTAAATCTGGCGCTTTGGGTGCGGTGTGGTGCATGAGCTGATTAGCTCGACTGATTATCTATCACCCACCTTACGAGGATGCCAACACCTTAACCATCGAAACTCAACAGTGATTGCAGAACAGTAATAGCAGTGATAAATTTGAAGACTGTAGAAGTAAGGAGGCTGTGAGGCTATGGAGGCTGTGGAGTAGTATACAAAACAGGCCAACATTCCTAACACATTCTAACTTGGCACTTGTTTCACTCGTTCGCATAGGGACAAAGTTTCACTCGTACCACAAACACAAACACACCACACTAACTTTGTCGCCGCCACAAACTTGTCGTTACCACAAACACTATACACCTCTCTTTACCACTACTCTGCCAGTACCAATATGCCACTACCTGCCAGTACCAATCCATTTATTTGCCATGCCAGATGGCGGGTAACGATGAAATACAAAGTATACTACTAAATCCCGGTTCCCAATAACAATCTCTATTCCTTTACCCGCTCGTCAGCTTGCGCTTGCGCGAGTTGGGGTTCCCATACACCACCAGGGTGTTGCCGTCGGCGTCGGTGCGCAAGTGGGTCTTGGTGTGCTGGGCTAAGTTGTCCAGCCGGCTGAACTTCTTCTCGCAGTAGCTGCAGTGGAAGGGGCGGATGTCCAGGTGGACCAGCCGCACGTGGCGCTTCAAGTGTTCCAGCCGCTTGAACACCTTGGCACACTCGCGGCACGGGTAGACGATGTCTTCCGGGTTGGCCAGCGACGGCGACGTCGGCGCCATCGCTTCCAGCTTGGCGCGCTTGCGTGGCGGCGGCGCCGGCGCCGCTGCTGACGCCAGCGAGTCGGGGACAGTGTCCACCGGCGACGTCGCCACTGGCGCTGCCTGCGGCGCTGCCATCGGTGCCGGCGCCGGCGCCTGCGACGGAGCCGCGTGCAATGGCAACGGCGGCATCAGCGCCAACAGGCTCATCAGCATCGTGGGCAACAGTGGCATCTCCGGTAACAGGACATCGTCAAGGGTATCATTAGCCGTGAGCACCGGCACCATATCCGGCATCAGCGCCTCGGCAACCTCGCCCAACGGCAGCACGTCGGCAACCGTATCCCGCACGGTTGCCAGCGCCGTCAAGTCGAAGCCAAACGAAGAAAAGTCCAAGGGCAACAGCCCCAACAGCTGCGAGCGCCCGCGCTCAAGGATGAACAGCGCCGCCAGCGTCGCCAGTGCCGGCGCCCCCCACAGGCCTAAGCTGGCCATGTTGGTGCCGCCAAAAAGGTCCTTAGGGTCCACCGTCGCCTCGGTAGCGCCGACAGGCTCCGAGTGGCGGTGAACGAGAGTGGGCGCTGGCAGAGAGTCGGCGGCCACGTCGATAGTGCTTTCAGGCGCCAGCAGCAGCGCCAGCAGCGCCATCTTGGGCGATGGCGAAAACGTGAACGACTGAGTGTAACGATATTGAGGCGACAGCGTTTGCGACAGCGTCAATATCGGCGGCACCGTTTGCACCAGCAGCAGCAGCCATTGCAGCAGTAGTAGCGGTGGTGGTTGGCTTGACGCCATCAGCGCCGAGAGCACCAGTTCAAGGGGGGTTTCCAGCGCGTCGGGCGCCGGGGGCGCCGGGGGCCGCTGCCAGTCCCACTCGTCAAAATTGACATCAAACACCAGGAATTCCATTCAGTGGCCTCTTTCTGGGGTTAAAGTTGGTTTTAACTGGGTAATATAGGTTATGGGCAAAAGGGGGAATATGATTAGCTAATCACAGGCTCCAAACTGGTAGATACGATCCCCTTTGGCTAGCAAGGTATCACTGAACACGCAACAGGGGCGAACTCGAAAATAACGGTAGTACGTGAAAAATCGGCGTGGTGGTGGGGGAAAGCGTGTCAAATATATTTCACACTTCTTTAGGTAGAGGCGGCGGAATCTTTGGTCGTACACGCCTATGACGTTGATACCATGTAGATTTATTTTTTAATCAACTTTTCAACTGGGCACGACGCACCATGCCGGATGATAAAGTAGGCTGGGTTTTGTGCCATGAGCGAGGCCTAGACACGGCCAGTGGTCCCGACGACTTCGGGAAGTCGCTGGCGGCGAATCCCGCGCTGTTTGGGGCATCTATCAACTCCCGAATCCATTGGCGATGTTTAAAAAGTTCGGAAAACCGTAACATAGGCGGTGGTGCTGACAAAGCGGCTCTGTTCCCATTGACAAGTTTTTGAATTACGTGCAGGAAAACGTGATCACACAACCGGTGGGTACATATATTGTCTGACGATGCAGATACCACGCCACTAACCCTATGGGCCACAGTAGCAGCAGCACCTGTCTCAGACTAGGGTCACGATGGCGGCCAGCGTGGTCGATTTTTCGAACCAGACCAAAGTTGGAACGACGACAATGGCCTGAGCCGTGTGGAGGTGAAACATACCCGCCCCAAGTGTGGGGTCTGACGAGGTGTGTATACTAGCGGCGGGGAACGTTTTACAACTAGGTACTAATTGTGCAAGACACGACAATCTTTGTCACCAGATTTGTCGATCAAAAAAAAAAAAAATGGTCGCCGCTGTCCGCCAGCATTGCTGATGATGTGAGAAAACTTGCGTAGCCTGTCACTGTCCTCTGGGGGCCTGCCATAAGGTGAGCTCACTGGGCAGGCATGCTGCCCAGTTGCTGCCTCGCCTGCAAATGCCCGATCGTGCACCTGGCAGCGAGAGATAACATTAACATGGCGTACGTCGCACAATCACTTCATCGACGCCGAGAGGGACCCAGTTTTTTTGTCAACAATGCCCCGACTACGATTGTAATTTTGAAACAAATAAAAAACGGCAGACGATTCTACGGTAAACATTAGGGAATTGAAGCATCCCCCGGTGGCCGCCGGAGGCCGTTCTCTTCTGTGCTACCATCATACCAAATGCAATGCATGCACTTAAGTTGTGTCTGTGGATACATGTGGTTACGCAGCCCAACGTAGCTGTCTTCTCGCTTATGTCATCGACAGCGGACCCATCTCCAATCATCGAAGCCACACTGCACATTTACACCAAAACCAGACATCTAAACCAGGCGCAGCCCGTCAATTCCAACGGTAACGCAATTTAGTAGCGCAATTGGCGTGTCCACTTCTCCGTCAGATGACATAATTGCTTGTGGCCGTCCTGTGGCCCACACCCACGGCCTCATTTGAGCACTGTGCTCTGTCATCGCCTCACTTTTTGCTTTTATCGAAATACCACCATAATTGGACCCGGGTCCCCCCACAGCCACCACGGTCCCAGAGAACTAAAATCCGAACACGGTTGGACCCTACCATGGACCCTATCAGGGCTATCACCATTTTCTTTTGCCCTTCGGATCATTTTTCGGTTACACGAAGTCTCCTATTTTTAACTATATAATCTTTGCTGTGCTAAATGCTAAAGCGGTGGAAAACGTGCCCAGCATCACTGTACGACCAAGTTGGCTCCCCCATTAGGTAACGACGGCGTTAGATTCAAACACCGCTAACCAAAGGGCAAAAGGGGCATTGTGTCGGGCGGCGACCCCTCTCGGATGAAGGCTTCCGCCCACCCACAGGCCTGGGTACAAAACGAAGCTCTAGCTAAATATATCTGGCCTCCGTCGACAATGTCTAATTTACTCAAAGGCAACTTTTACCCGGGTCGGCCTGCCTCAGAACACCCGCTAGCAGCTTACTGGATGACACCACTTTTGTGTGGTGTTGCGGCTAGAATGTTGCTTCCGACAGTCACGGCGCCGGTGAGTGTCGGCACCACCCGAAAAAACCCAGACTCCACCCCACACACAGCAACTGTGTAGCCCCACTCTCAAGCAAAACTAAGTTAGCCTAAACGCAGGCCACGTCCCCCAAACGTGGTCGCTTCAAAAAGCATGGCCCGCCTCCCCGGGGGTTTCTTTTGCTGGGCGTGCAAAAGTGTGTGGACGGCCCTGATTTTGTGGTTGCTCCACCGTATTCCCGGTTCGGACCCCCGGTGAATTTCATTTGGACCGGCTTCGATGAACATTGCTTTATGCCAGAGGACCCCCGTTGGTGGGGGCTTGACCAATAGTATCGATGAGCCAGTTGGTCTTGGCTGTTGGCGTAATTCCGTATAATTGATAAACTTTTCTCGTATATATTTTCGTTATATGCGATTAAAGAGGTCACCTCCCACTGAGAGTGCCCTTCGGTTAACTGAATGTGGTTATGTAAAAGCAACGGGCGTATTAATGTAACCTCAGTAAAGTAAAGCAATTTAATGTAATCGAAGTCACCGCCTCTCGCCTGTCACTGACATCTGCCATAATCACTATTATGGATTTAAAGTGACAAAAACTGTGGACAACCGAAATGGATTTCAATCAAGCCCAAGGACCATTATGAGCATTATGCAACCATCAATAGCGGCGATATCAACCACGTGCCGTTCAGTTGTCATCAGACGATATATTCTCTACCGAAATTTCAGGTAGACGTGGTAATCGTTTCAATGATATGTTGGCGAACAAGTCTAGACTGAAATTATCATTTGAGGTGGATGTCAGGTCAATATCGTCGTGCAATGTCGTCTGTTGGTCGAAGGAGCGAGACGAAACTATGATTCTAGCGAACAGGAGAGGATTATATCCAACTCAGTTTAATTTCTTGCCATGGTCGATGTTTTACTTAAAGAGTATATCCCTTAATTGACTTAACGATAGCATACCGTCTGAAGGAGTGATTTCGCTTGTCACGATTGGACACTTTCAGCATTACCTGTCAGCAATATCTCTTAAAATTATCTCCCAACATCACGTTTCTACAAGACTTTTATGCTTGACTGATAAGCATCGTCTCTTGCGTGTCAGTCTTAGTATTTAAGTAGGGATAGCAGATACGTTGAATTAAAACAGCTTGTCAATGTCGTCTACAAGTAATTATGCAGTAGCCTTGTCTAAAACTGTGTATGGATTTCGTTATTCACCGGTCTATATCATAATGCATTAGTTCAATTTGGCGAGAATGGCATCGGTAAACTCAGTGGTGGTGTTGGAGCCACCAATGTCCGGGGTGCGGACCTGGCCGTCCAGCAACACTTCGTAAGTGGCGGAGGCGATGCGGTCGGCGTGGTCGTTGAGACCCAAGTGTCTCAACATCATCGCCGACGACAAGATCATCGCGGTGGGGTTGGCCGAGTTCTTACCCTTGATCGACAACCCGACGTGACGGCAACCGGGTTCGAACAAGGCGTACTCACGACCAAAGTTGGCCCCGGGGACCAAACCGGGACCCCCGATCAAGGCGGCACCGATGTTCGACAAGATGGTACCGTAAAGGTTAGGGGTCACCAACACGTCGAATTGTTGCGGGTGGGCCACGGCTTGCATCGAGGCGTTGTCGACAATCAAATCGTTGACCTTGATGCCGGGGTAGTCCTGACCGACGTCCTTGACGGTTTGACGGAACAAACCGTCACCGAGCTTCATGATGTTGGCCTTGTGGATGGCGGTGACCAATTCACGGTTGTTCTTCTTGGCGAAGTCGAAGGCGAACTTGGCGATCCGTTCCAGCTTGAACCGGGTCATGATCTTCAACGATTCGACGACACCGGGGTACGATTGGTGTTCCAAACCCAGGTATTCACCTTCGGTGTTTTCTCTGACGAGGGCAAAGTCGATGCCGTCGATTCTCAGCTTGACACCGGGGATGTTCTTGATGAGCACCAACGAGGCGTAGATGTCCAACTCCTTTCTCAAGGCGACGTTGAGCGACTTACCGGTGGTAGGGGTGTGCAAGATCCCCTTAAGCCCCACCTTGTTCCGCTTGAGGGAGTCGACGGCTTCGGTGATGCCGCAGCCGCCGGCATTTTCCAAACCGGAAACGTCGACAATCTCCCACTCAATGGGGACGTTCTGGTCCTTGAAGATCGTCTTGACCGAGTCGGTGATTTCGGCACCAATCCCGTCCCCGGGGATCAACGACACGGTGTACTTGCCCCCGTACTTCTTGGGCAACACCGCCTCGGGCAGCGCATACAGGGCAAGGCCCCGGATCAGAGTCTAGACGATGTTAGTGGGTGGAACGATGGGGGTGGACGACAACATCAACAACCACGGAAGTATCGGCTCATGCTAGCAGCCACTAGCTAACAGCCAACAACCAATCCACGTGGGTGTTCCCGTTGATCCATTTCCAAGTGTACTTACTCTGTTCACGGCTCTCAACATGGTGACAAGTGGTAACGAGAAGGGTGGGCTTTTTTTTTCTGGGTTTAAATTGCAATGGCGGGTTGCAAGGCTCCCATGCAGGGCCACCGTCAATAATATCGCAGCAACCACCTACTCCGAGAGAGGGGAAGCCCGACAGCGGCAGCGAGAAATGTAGCGGTCGAAGTGTAGTTTACAGGTTGTGAGTCGGCTAGGGTAATTGGTGGGGGGTTTAAGTATGAGTTTGGTGGAAATTGATGGGAGTGGACGGGAATTGCCGGGTTTAACTGGTGGATTTTGGCCCAGAGAGGGGTGGAAGCTCGAGCCCGAGGTGGCGCCCGCACTCGTCGCGCTGTGATTGGCCAACAGCTTCCGGACGGCTTACGGCGGAAAATGTCTCAGCGATGAGCCCCGGCGCCGACGCGGTCGACCACGGGTTCCGTCAAATACAACAATACCGGAATTGACGATGATGATAGTTTAAGCCGTCATCATGTTTATTCCATTATGATAGAATTTTTCCGGGGGTTTCCAGGTGGCGGGGCCGAGGTCGGGGTCCGGAGGATGGCGCCGTGACCCTCGGGAGGGCTTCGGACTACAGAGCATCGCAGACGCCGGTGCGTCGGGCATTGGCCTGTGTCCCGCTGGCCGCACCGAAAACGTCACTCTGGCGTCCCACTAGCCGCTAATTTTCAGCAGAGGCGATGCAGCCGCCACGGCATTTCCCGTCGGGCAGCGGGCGGCTCCCCTCCAACCCTAAAACTGTGGCACCCTCGACCCGTCGCACCCGTATTCAGCCGGTAACAATCTGGTAACAATTTTCGTCTTGAACTGATAAATTTTCGCACGGTCACCAAATAATCCTTCGCACGGCGGGCGCCGAGTTTTCGCACGGGCTCCCCACCCCATGGCCTTCCTCGTCGCACGGGTTTCTCCAGACAATTGTTCGCACTCGCACCACTATGGTACACGGTTCGTGTGGTGCGCGCATCGCACCCTAGATCGTACCCTCCCCCGTCACTAATCGTTGTGTCCATTACCCCAGATAATGTTCAAACACCACTATAAGCAGCTTGTGAAGCAGGCCCGCAAGATTGCTAAGAACACCGCTCAGGTGCAACACTCTCGTGACGTGGAAAAGAAGCGGGCGGTGCTCAACTACCAGAAACTCACCGCGGTGAAGGAACGCCAACCCGTGGGTCCCATTGACGCCAAGCTCGCCGATTTGAACTCAGCGAAGCCCCCATTCCGTTTCGACAGCACCAACTTTAAGAAACTTGCCACCGAGCCTCACACCGAGATCCTGGAGATGCACAGCTTGCAACACTTTAACAACGTCCACGAGTTCTTACGCTCTCAGCGGGAGTACATGGAATTGTTGGAACGGTACAATCCGGGGTTGACGATGACCCAGGAGGACAACGTCCGCAAAACCGCCGCTAAAGTCGGTCTCCAAGTACCGGAAAATTAGAACCCCCCACAAACCAATGATGATTATATCACTCCACTTCTTGTATAAAAGTTTCAGTTTGCTGATAGTATAGCAGCACCATCAATTCACATTCATGTCGATTCGACTAGCTTACATTATTGTAAGTGGTATAGTTAGCTTTATTCTTTTCAATTCGTATTGAATGGAAGTCAACTGTGAAGCAGTTTATGTGGCAAAATTTTGATTGTAGTGCTGTAGATGGCTTCATAATTTCAGACTTATGTTACTGATAGTGGTTTAAAGCTAGGTAAACGTGAATGTCTCATGGTATTAGTATTTTATCGCGTCGTCAAAGGGATTAGGCTTTGGCTTGAAGTGACCACTGTCACAAATCTTGAACTAAAGTTTTCAACTTAAATCAATCAGTTATCCACTCGAGTGTGCTAACTAGACTCACAGGGTTTTATTCATAGGTTCGATAGGTCGTTCGACTAGGTTAAGACCCACACGATCGCGAGAAGCATGATATACGTAGTAAAATCCAAATCTAGAGAAGCTCAAGATTGTCGATGTTCAGAACTTTGTTCTACTTGGTGCTATGAGTCCTACTTTCCTGGCTCATTTCAATAATCGCCTTAGCACAATTCTAGTGAGATATGGCTGGATCGCGAGAACCGTTTGCGCAATGTAAGACTATATCGAGAGATACTCCAAACAGTGGTGGTGACGTGGTACTACAATACAGACATTGCCGAGGTTAATCTCGGAAAATACCATCGGGTTGCTCGGAACCGGTGCAACAGTTCCCGGGACTGAATTTTCCTAAACCTACGCCTTCGCACCACTCACACGCTACCATTCTCACAGGCCTACGCCTCTTTTTTTTCGGAGGGGGGGAGTTTTTGGGGGAAACCTCAAGGGTTCCGTCGCTGCCTATCTTTTTTTGCCCATCCATCTGGGTGCTGCATATAAAGCACTGCCAATATGCAAATAAGCAATTAAGGGTCCAATCAGGGCTGGACCGGGCGCTCGCCACAGCCTTCCACCAGACAAACAATGGTACAACTAGGACAATAAACATCTTCCCAACCACTTCAATATCACCGTGGAGTTGATTCAGCCCATTTAGCTGTCATTGCCCGATCGTACGATATCTCATATAACGCATCACTAACGTAAACGGAAGATGTAGCTATGTGCAACATTTGCCCATTTATAGAACTATCATAGGTTTCACCTAGTAATTCTTGTTTAGTGTTATTGGCTTGGCATCAGCTTCTACCGAGTATTCTAATGCTTTTGTATTTTAGTCGTAATGATGGGTTTCGTTATACAGGGATGATACAGGGATGATACAGGTATAGTACAGTCCAGCGTCAGTGGTACACGTTAGTCCGGCGCTTCGCCGACACCTCGGTGTCGTCCTCGACCCCGCGCTTGCACCTATTGGTGCCCACCACCAGCTGCTGCTTGATCAACGAGTTCTCGGCGTAGAACTTCTGTAAGCTGTCGGAGATGATCAAGTCGTCGTAGTGGGACCCGTCGAACGTCACCGGGTACCCCACTTGCTGCGATATCACCCGCATCAGGTTGGCGAGGTTGAACGAGTAGTTGTCCATGAAATACAGCGCCGCAAGCCCGTAGGCGAGCTGGAGGTTGTCGCCGACAATCAACACCTCGACGCCGCGGTGGTCGACCAGCCTCAAAAGCTTCACCAACCGGTTAAACTGGAAAAACGCCTGGGTCAAGGGACCGTTGAGGATGGGGCTCATCTGCTCCACCGGCCACGGCAGCAGGTGCACCATCAGCTGGGCGTGGGGGTTGTTGTGGTAGTAGTGGCCGATATAGTTCTGCAACCGCTTGCCGTACGTCAGAATGAACGACAGGTACAACCCGTGCAAGTCGTAGGCGGCGTCGGCGTCGCTGAACCGCGGGTCCAACAGGAACATGAGCACCTCCAGCAGGATCAGGATGGTGTGGCGGAGCTCCAAGAACAGCAAGAAGTGGAACGTCAGCCCGCAATTGACGATAATCCGCCATGGGGGTGCCGTCGCCAGCGCGAGGAGCGCGTCGTACCCGCCGACGTACAAGTCGGGTGCTAGTTGAATAGCTCCCATGTGTACCTTACTAGGAGCCTACCGGGGATGGGAATTTAATCAGTGGCTAGCCGCAGGAAGGGGGGGAGGGCCGGCATGGTGGCGGACGGCGGCCTCTTTATAGCTTGCTTGCCCATTTGAGGTGTGCCTCACAAAAAAAAAAAAAAAAAAAAAAAAAGAAGAATAAGGAAATCGCTAAATTCGATAGCTAAATTAAGAAGCGNCCCCTCCTGTGTCCTCATATATCCCCCCATCGGGTGAGGCGCTGTGTGTCTACACCATGCCGGCTTTTGGCGAACGAGGAGTGCCCCCGCCGAAAAGGGTCTAGGCCCCAGCATACGAATTTCACCCCCCGACATCGCCACCACCCAAGCAGTAAAACTGAGTGAACCAAACGGCCAGCGACGCCGATGACACTACCATTTGGAGGGGTGGTGGTGATGGTGCTGTCATCAGGTTGACAGCTCGGAGATGGGTGGCGGCAGTGGAGTTCCGACAATCTCGATGGCTACTTCCGGCATGACGTCACCGCCGCTCGCCATGGAACCCCACAGAGCCTGAAGAGCCTGAACTGGTTAGCAGCCCCGAGCCTGCCTCAATAAGAGTGGCCTACCAAAAACGTGAATGCTTGTGGTTATTGCCTCATTTGAGGTGTGATATAGAGGTGAGGGGTGTGTGTATATTTGGGATTTAGAATTGTAGTGGGCGCTTGCCGGCGCTGGTGGCCGCGCTTTTCCTAAGGGCGCTTTTAGCGCACGTTGTAGGCGGCGATCAAGAACGCCAACGAGAACGGCACCTTGAACGACGGCTTTTCGAAGATCAAGTGCTTGACGTTGATCTTCTCCCGGCCCAAGGTGATGATCTGGTTCCACGGCACCGAGATGATCCCCTTCTTCTCGAGGTACGACACCAAAAAGTACGCCAGCAACGTCACCAACACGAGCGCCAGCGAGAGCTTGCCAACGATGACGCCCAACACCATGCCGGTGATCAGGCCGATGGTCATCTGCTCGAAGTTGATGGTTGCCTGGAAGTCCTTGCCGTCGACCGAGCCGTGGATCACCTCGACGGGGCCGTGCTGGCCCGCGGTGACATAGGTGTCGTTGAGGAGTAAGCGGGCGGGGCGCATGGCCAGCCACATGGCAAACAGCAGCACGCCAAGCACGGCGGCGGGACGGGCGAGCGACGCCAATTGGGGCAAGCGGTTGATCAAGAGTCTCATCGAAGCGCGGTTAGGTGGGTGTGAGGTGGTCGGTGGTGGGAGCACAGTTAGAGTTGCTGCGCACTGTTGTTGGCGGACCCTGGGCTCGGCGCCCCGCCGGCGCTAGTCGCTCGGCCTACACGGTTCCGACACTCCCACGGTGGTAGCGAGCACCAGCAACCCCCGGGGTGCCTCCACCGTAAGCAAACTAAACAATTATCCCAGGGGTTTTGTAGCGGTGACAATGGCTAGTGGTTTGCTGATAGTGCTCGGTGGTGTTGGGAGCCGGGGTTAGGCTCCCAGTGGCGGGCGCACTCGCTCTCTTATGATTTTGTCTAATCACTATCAGCAACCCTACGGAGGCGGCGACTGTCTTCGGAGTAGAAAGCCAATTACTAACTATTGTTCTCGGCAGAGATTAGCCTATCGTCGTCTTGTGATACTGGTGATAAAAATTGGGAGTTGATAATTGTAAGTTAATGAGACACCGTGTTCTCTCAACTGCTCTTGCTCTGAGTTTAACCGCTTGGGATAATCCCGACCATACAACACTAATTGCTACCATAATGACGGCTTCTACCACTGCCGTATGCACAGCATCACAACCAGTTTATCACTGATATATCTCTCTCTTCAAGTATTGATTGTTGATAGTCTTGTGATGGGCCACGGGGTTGTTTGCCCTGACGTCATCGCCTAGAATCACCCACCACTATACTTTCCTCATCTCACTAGCCTCAGACGACCTGTGCCCAAATTTTGGGACAGTGTTATCTTTTTTTTTTTCCGCACCCAACCATTTGTGATCTCGCCGTTATTAAAGCCGCCACCAGGCAAATACTAAAGGCGACACTGGTTCTCCCACTCAAATTTATCGCTTTGCCATTAAAGCTCTTCCATCTGCCCTCTTTTCTCTGCTCATTGATCCACTTTTTGGACTGGTTGCTACCCACCCCAGCCTCCAATTGCCATTTGCTTAAAAGTTTCTGTTTCGCTCGCCTCACGTGACGCACAAACCTTTTCGCACACCAGGGCCATTCGTCACCATCTTCTACGCCATCGGGGCCCGCCGTCGTCCACATCCCCCGCCCTCCCCCTCGCCATGACCAGCAATAGGTACCAGGCGTCCAACCTGGCGGCAAATTCCAAGCCGTTCGTGCCGCTGAACCCCTACCACATGCAGCAGTGGATGGCAGCCCCGCCGTACTACCCGCAACCGCCCTTCCACCAGCCGTACCCGCAAATGTACCCAATGATGATGCCTCCCTTCGGCTTCCCCCCGCCCATGCCCCAGCCAGCACCGGGCCCGCTTCTGCCGCCGCCGATGGGGGCCAACCCACAAGTACCAGTGCTGGCGCTGCCAGTGGCGCCCCACCCCGACGCGCCGGCGCTCGACCAAGCGTCGAGCCGCTTTGGCTTCGACAACAGCAAGATGCCCCCCGTGCTGCCGTCGGAAGAGCTGTTCTGCGACGACGACGACCCGCTGTTTGTCTACTTGAACTGCACCCGCGCCGAGTTCAACGCCCGGGACTTGGAGTCGCGACGCCGGCGCCACGACCAGGTGCAGACGGTGCTCAAGGGCACCCCCGTGGGGATGATGCTCTTGCTGTTGGGCGAGGACGTCACCCTGTTAAACAAGCCCGATACCCCTCCCCAACCGACAACCACCGACGTGCCGTCGACGTCGTCACCGCTGCCGTCCACCACTCAACCCCAGATCACCAACTGGGCCCTGGTGCTCCACCAAAACAAGCCCACCCCGAAAAAGACCGCCAATGGCGCCGCGGTGGCGAAGCTGGCGCCGTACACGCCGTTGCTGCCGGCGCCTGAGTTCGACCTTCTGCTCGAAGCTCAACAACTGCTAGGGGTGATTTTGCTTCGGGTGATGCACGACCCCAACTACCTGGTGCTTAACCAGCCGAACTCGTTGCCTAAGTTCGAAGTGAAGCCCCACGGGCTCACCAACCCGGGCAATATCTGCTACATGAACCTGATCATCCAGGTGTTGGCGTACTGCCGCCCGTTCAACCAGCTTTTACGGCTCATCCACGACAAGCTGATGGGGCTGCTTGGCCAGCTGACGACGCCGGTGCTCGATGCCACCATCTGCATCTTTACCGAGTTCCTGAGCCAGGAACACGACATCATATCGCCGGAACGGTTCTTCCAGGTATTGCTGGACCACCCGCGGTTCTCCCACTTGCAGTGGGGGCAGCAAGAAGACGCCGAGGAGTTCTTGGGCTACTTTTTGGACACGCTCAACGACGAGTTCATCGCCGCCATCGGGGCGTTGCGCACCCCCACCGTCGACCTGTTGATCCAGCAGTACGCCGCCAACAACCTGGCGGAGGCGACGAAACGGTTCCTGCACGACGTCAAGTTCACCATGCGCCAGATCCGCGGACAAGACAAGCCGCTGGTGGTGGAAAACGAGTGGAACGAAGTCGGGAAGAAGAACGTCGAGATCAACCGCAACCACGACATCAAGCAGACGCCGATCACGATGATCTTCGGCGGGGTGATGCGGCTGGAGGTGGTGCTGCACAAGCTGGCGCTGGCGAAGCTGTTCAAGAAGCTGGTGACGTTGGACCCGTTGCAACACATGCAGCTCGACTTGGACCAGGCGCTGCTGGTGGAGGAAACCCTCCTCAAATGGAACGAGCCGGAGCAGATTGTCCTTGACCCCAGCGACCACAGCCTGGTGGTAAAGAAGCAGAATTTTATCGACAAGTTGCCGCACACGTTGATCATCCACTTGAAGCGGTTTTCGTTCGCCCACGACGGGCTGGGGAACGTGATTGAGAAGTTACGACAGATGATCCGCTTTGGCTACCATCTCGAGATCCCGCTGGCATTACTACTGGCGGAAGCCAAGCACCAGCAGCGGCAGTACCGGCTCGTGGGGGTGGTGTACCACCACGGGTTGCTGGCCGCCAACGGCCACTACACCTGTGACGTAGCCACGCCGCAGTGGGTGCGTGTCGACGACACCCTTGTCACCAGCCTCGCCGCCGATGAGGTTCTTGACGGCGGCGACGACACGCGCAACGCTTATATCTTGGTGTATGAGCAGGAAGCATGAACGAAACGACTAATGAGCAGCATCAGCCGGGTATAGAGGCTGGGAGGGAACCCCCTCCGCATACAGGGTTCCCCCCTCACAACGAGACACTTTAATAAATCCATCATATTTTCATCCTCCTCTACGCCATCCTCTCTACAAACAGGTCGTCAGCGGTAGCAAGGTTAAAGCCTGTGTTTACCTTTCGT
The DNA here is from genome assembly GCF_008704595.1 of Diutina rugosa. Classification (NCBI taxonomy): domain Eukaryota; kingdom Fungi; phylum Ascomycota; class Pichiomycetes; order Serinales; family Debaryomycetaceae; genus Diutina; species Diutina rugosa. The sequence continues at coordinate 99,218 of NW_022995076.1, forward strand.
TATCTTATTTTTATCTCTCCCGTAACAAAGTCACGTATCCTGCCGACAGCAATAAGGCTGTTACCTGTTTCTATCTCTCAATAGTATTTACGAGAAGTTTAAAGATAGCATGGTGCAGAAAGTCGTCGAGACTTTTCTTTGTTTGGAATTGACATTGTAGACTGTCTCAAAGCGATTGGTAGAGGTTTTGTTTTGTGCGAGATATGAACAGTAAGGCGATGAGGTGACCGATAGGGGAGAGACACGCATGAGAGTTGAGGGCATTACGGCGTTTGTGGTGGTGGGCAGCACTGTGAGCACCTCTAGGTAGGCAGCGTCCCCGCCTCGTACGCCCATGCGGGTGACTCGGGGAGAGCTACCTGTTTTCTTTTTTGTATTTTTATATTTGTCAGGCTGCATGCGGGATTTTGTTTGTGGCGTAAGAAAATCTTTTTTTTTCGAGCATAGTCGTGCGCGAGGTAACCAGGTAGTGGGCGAATTCCCCTGATGTCAAAAAAAAAAAGGAGGACTGGGCGATGGCCAAGAGATTTTGCGCGAAATTGACAAAGGCGAAGTGTCGCAATTAGAAGTGGCTCTACTAAGGCTACGAGCAAGTAGATAGTGGTCATAGATTCACTCAAGCTATTATTTATTAGGTATTGTGGTCTAAGACTTCCCGAAACGAGTCAGTTAGCACGCTTACAACAAAGCGGCGGCGACGGCGGCGACACCAGCGAAGGCACCGGCGACGGCCTTGTTGGCACCGTTTTCGATTTGCGATTCGGTGACGTGGGGCGATTGGGTCTTCGAGGTGGTGTCGGGGCCAATAATGGTGGTGGGGATGGTGCAAGGACCCAAGATGGTGATGGTGGTGGGTTCGTGGACGGTGATGGTCTTGTTGTTGACAACCAACGAGGTGGGTTCGGGGCAGTAGGTGACAAAGTCAGTGACGACGACGTCGGTGGTGATGGTAACGTTAGCGACAGACATTATTCGGATAATAAGACTAGGAGTTAGTGAAGAGAAAAAAAATCGGGGGAGTCACCACCGGTTTATATAGTAATTTTCCCCGTCGTCTGTCGGACGACTGTGTATGTTATTTCGGCTCGAGCGTGCCGCCCGTGCTGCTGTCGGCATAAAATTTTTTCCTCGGATTAGGAGCCTACGTGCGCATGCATAGCGTAAACTCCTCGGATGATAAGCAGCGGGTGGGGTCTGCTATCGCGACGAATACGGGTGGGATAAACACTGATAAGGCTAAACAGCAAATCGCCGAGTTGCTACAGTGAGGTGGGTGGTCGTATCCTAAATTTTGGCCGTGATAGGGGCCCGCTTCCTCGGTTGAATGACTTTGTCAACAGTACCCCGCGCTCCCAACCGGTGACGCAACCAAAAATAAATTCCACAAAGAACTTTTTTCGCCCGGGTGCCACTTGCCTAATTTGCACCCAAACATCATGCGCCGGGCTACCCACAGCCAATGGTGGCGGCTGCGATGGCAAGCAGCCGGAGTCCCGCCACTTTTCCATGAGTCATTATCGCCACCACCGGCGCTTCCGTGGCATCCGTAAATTGACTTAACCTACTGAATTCATGACTTGCCCACGCTTGCTCTCCCGCTAACCTGGGAATTGAAGCCAGCCACCTCCATCGCCATTGTTCTCGAAAAGTGCCCTGCTTCCATCGGCACAGCCGAAAGTGGCGGCGCTCGCCGCGGCACCAAGCGGAGCCAGCCGCCGCCGTACGTGCAAACGCCGAAACCGCGAGCGTTGCTATTTGCTGAGGCGTAATTGAGGGGCGTCGGGACCGTTTGGCCGAGTGGGGGAGGCTTACTGGTGCCTAATCGGGCGATGGCCTCAGTGGGCGAGAGAGAAAAAATGTCTGCGTAGTGAGGGGCTTAGACAACCCATGGCTATTATTAGCCCCGTCGTCGCGCCCGCCGAAAATAGCTTGGTGCGAAAAATAGCAATGGTGACGATGGGTGCCAAGGTCTGAATCGGTGGTGGTCGAGATGAGTGAAACTACCCTCGGTGCCTCATGGGCGATTATGCTGTTTACGCAGTAGACCTGAAATAACCGCCCGCCAATTGCAGGTGGCCGTTGGCGCGCGACGCCGACGAATACGCTGCCGATGGCACCCACAACATAAACAAACAAACACCGCGAGGTATCTTTCGTAAACCGTGGCTATATGCCCCTCTAGCTTTGCGCAAAACAGGGGCACACCGTGCACCCACCGCCCCCTCCACGTCCTCTAGATCTGGCGACGTCAAGCCGTACTATTCTTGTTCGTAGCTCTTGGCTTGCTTCTCGTGTAAGGGCCCCCCACCTCCCCTCCCCTGAGGCATGCTGATCCTAGTCTATGATAGATCACCACTACTGGTAGCCACCCACAGCGATGATAACTACTACAGTGTCTTTGGGTGTTAGTCGGCTAATCAGTTAGGGGGGGCTTAGGTGACTACTAGTCGACGCCCGATCCCAAGATAACCAACCCCCTCCTTCTTCGTATTCTAATCAGTCCATCTCGCGAAAAAGCCGTGTGCCGTGGTGGCGCCTAAACCTTACAGGCGTTGCCAAGCGCTCACCGGGTGCCGATCGCTACGCGAGTGATGGAAAGTGTGGCTGATCCTCTACCCCCCACTGTTTTGTGCGCGTCGTGTGTTTTTTTTTTTTTCTTTGGCGACGAGGCCGTCGAAGCCTGCGATACGCNCGGCTCCACGCGACGCGAGTCACGCCGTGTGTGTGGGTGTGTAGTGTTTGGCAGGCCCTCGTGGTGCTCGTGTTGCTTCGTGTTTCCCCCACCGCTGAAAGCTTAATGCTGAGCGCGGCGTGATTTGTTTTTATTTTGTTCGGCTAATCAGTTGGATCAGGCTAGCCCCTCCAAAATTATAGTACGCGTTTTGCGCCCGCCCGTCACGATCGCTTTAGGGCATATTCCTGATGAGGCCTAGCCATGGTTTAATTTACCCCATCGAGGCGGAGGGGGGATGCTGGGGTGTTTGTGGTTCGCTGTTTCTATTGTTATAGAATATTCATTTGACGTATTTTACGAGATTGGGCTATATTGATTTAGTGTGAGGTAGGAGATGGTACCCATGGATCATCTCCCTCATCACCAATACTAACACAAACTTAGCTCAGCTCAACTCAACTTGATTGCTTGGGAAGCATTCAATCTAGTTGTCAACGAGCTGTAGTATCAATTACCACTCTTGGAGTCCTCAAAGTATTAGGATATTGACATATCACTGTTGAATAAGCTAATAGCTAACTGATAATGAATATCGTATGGCTATCATATCATGGGATGTCCACCGTATTGTCAGCAATCTTATAGTAGTCCTTGGGTTTCCCTACGGGTTGCGGGCTTCGTCGCGGGCTTGTCTCAATACCAGATACACAGAACTCTTAAAGAAGGCGTGCATCACCCCCATCTTCATCTCCAACCCTCTCATGTTATCGGCAAGGATCCTCGGGTTACCTGGTTCGGCCACCGTCCCTTCCATCTCCGTCAACTGCGCCTCGAGCTGGCGGAGCTGTCGCGCCATGAGCTGGTACTGTTCAAGCAACTCGAGCTCGTCGGCACTGACGTTATACTGACTCAAGTCGGCATCGACAATCAGCATCGTCTTTTGGTGGTCGTGGTAGGGGATAGAGTTCCTTTGGTGCACGAGGGTTTGTGTTGTTTACCAGGACACACTAACCAGAATGCGACCGTGCGACAACCAAAAGTTTGAGGATGTCAGGTGCAGATTTTTGCCAACGATAAACGACGACATTTTGTCAGTCGACCAAAAGAAAAAGTCAATGGTTGAATGGTGGAGTAGTGAAGCCGGCAAAAAACTTTTGTTAGACGACTACCTTTTCAAATTGGCACCAACACCTTCGAAAATCCACTGATTATCCTACACTAATTACTAATGCTCTCATACTGTTGTACATACCCAATTTTCTTCCCTAAACACTGATCGTCTTCCAGATGTTCAACCCATCGGTGCCTGTCAGCACCAACACCCCGGGGATTTGCTTGTGCCATCTCACTTCCTTTACTTGCGGTTGCCAGTGGACAAACAACAATTGCGGCGGGATGTCCTGCAACAGCTTCAGCGCCGCTCGCTGCTGGCTGATTTCTTCGTCGTCGGCTTCCACCGACAAGTCCCAAAGGGTGACGGTATTGTCTTCCGACCCTACGGCCACCACCAGCTCGTCCAACGGGTTGAATGCGATCGAGGTCACGGGGGCCTGGTGGAAGTCATAGTGGGCTACGGGAGCAGGTGTGGGGCCCAGACCAAACTGACGCAAGTCCCATACCCCCCAGGTACCGTCGTCGTGACCCAGAGCCATCAAATGGGTGATTTTAGGACACCACAGCAACACGTTGACATCGGTCTTGGAGGCAGTCACCAGCAACGCCGGCGCGTGCTTTTTGGAACGAGTGTCCCATATTCTGATCATGCCGTCGGTACCGGCAGTAGCAAACACGGTGGCTTCCTGAGGCGACCACTGGATGTCTTCAATCAGCGCCAGCAGCGCCTCGAAGGGGGTCTTATCGGTAGTCCACAGCCCGTTGGGGGATCTGAAAGTGTGGTAAATACGACCAGAACAGTCACCCAGTAAAAGAGCACCGGTAGCCACTAACGGAGACCAGTCCACCCCATACCCTTCGACATTACCGTGGTTTCTCACCGTGTGTACAGGGCGTTTAGCTTGCTTAGGGATCACCAGACCCGGGGTGTCAAAGGCACGCATCTGGGCCGCCACGTCGTAGATGTTGACCTCACCCAGCTCCAGCATCACTGCCGTCAAGTACTCGCCCGTTTCCGAGGCGTGGGGGGAGACTCTAAGCCGGTTCAGCGTCGCTCTCAGCGGGATCACCTCCAGGTCCAAAATGGGGTCGGAGTCGTCGTCGTTATCGTCGTCGCTCTCCTCTTGGTTTTCATCGTCGTCGTCGTCTTCTCTCGTCTTCGCTAACAGCAGCGCCTTAAGCAAAATCACCTCGTTATCCTTCGCCTTCAGCGCCTGAGTGGCAGTGGCACAGTACACCGTAGCCGGGTAAGTTCTGCGCTCGTCTCCAAGCTTATCGGGAATGATGTCCACCGTCAAACACGGCCAGGGGAGGTTGATGTTGTGGAGCATGTCGTAGACACTGGGGTCGGCCTCCATTACTTCATCGGGGCCTAAAGGTTTCAGTCTGTGGGGCAAATAGATCTCTTCGGTAGCTTCAGTTTCCTCTTCGGCCATCGCGGTATCGATATCGGCGCCGTTATCGTCGTTGTCGTCCAATTCGATGATCTCACCGTCCAGCTCAAAGTCGTCGCCGTAAGGGTCTTCAAACTCGCCGATGTCTTCTGCCATCAGTGAGTCGGTGTTTTGAGGCTGGGGCTGGGCGTCGGCATCGTGCTTCGCCTGCAAATTGCGGCCAGCGTCCTCGTCTTCAACGCCTCTCTTCATCGTGAGTAGCAGGATGCGATTCGCGATGAGGTCGGCGCGGATAAGCCAGCACCACGCGATGGCACCACCAGCTCAGAAAAGTTATGAAAATCTCAATATAGACAGTTGACGGTTGATTGGTGTAGTGATGGAGGTTGTTTTTTTCCATTTGCAGCTTGAAATTTAAGATGAAGGTGAGAGTCGAACCATGTCTTACTGCTTAATTGAGAATTTAGCAATTCGTGAGAAGAATATAGATGTGATGTAGTCAGTCTTCGAAAAATACATCAACTTGGAAATATGAGTTTAACCAGAGTCATCATAAAAGTCAATCACAATTGTACTCTACTGAATTACTTCCCTTTCCTTACCTATATTAGAACCCATAAATAACCTTACTTAACCTTGCAACACGAGAAACACGTATTGCCACAGAATGTCGCCACCATCGTGACACACCCAGCCCCATCGTGGGGGCACACGTTATTGAACACGCCAAAACACAAAAACAACTCCGTGAGAAATTCCGTCATCTCCAGCTGCTGGCGACGGTACCCCAGCTCCTGGCTCAGCAGACACTCCGAGCCCAGCGCCGATAACAGGAGTTTTGGCGGGTACATCGTCATCCCCTCCAGCGGCAGTGGTTGTTTGGTAATTGGCTTTTCTGATACCACATGCTGGGGTTGTTGTTGGGATTGCTCCTCATCGGGGGATAGTTTAGGCGTCAGCGGCTGGGTGTCAAAAGGACTGGCTTCGGCTTCAGTATCGGCTACTAAAAGCAGCTGTGACCGATCAGGATGAGAAGGCATAGTAGTAGTAGCCTGTGGAGTTGTATTAACAGGTAATGTGCACTTATTTGGCTTTAGATCTTCGACCCATGTGCAGGAACCACTGATGTCATAGAGCATCCAGAGAATACACGTATCCCCGAGTAAAACCCAAGATATAAAAGTTTAAAACAGCAGAATCAAAATGTAGCAATGCACCCGCTTAGGCTAAATCGTACTCTTGAGCACAAATGGCCTACGCTCGCGTTTGCTGTGGTTTTCACCATCATCACTAGCGGGTTCATCGTTGCCTTGATCGCTCACATTCCGAGACCAGTAGTTTCGCAAATGTGTCCAGCATCTCTACACTGATCAAATTCTAATGACATCATGAAATAAATACATACATCGTTTTCGCTTACAAGCGCGCTTCTCTCGCCTTGTGCACCAACAGCTGTTCGACTTCGTACAACTTTTCGAACACCTCGCCAAAGTACTTCGACGCCACCCCACGCTTGATCTTCATCGTCGGCGTCACCACGTTACGCTCGACGGTCAACGGGTTCAACTCAATGTAGACGTTGTGCAACTTTTCGTACCCGTTCAACTTGGAGCCCACGGAGTCGTTGAGCGACTTCAAGAACTTGCGCTTGTTTTCGACCTTGTTCAACTCGTCAACGAGTTCGTGTTGGGTCATGTCCAACTTGTTGTAGCCACAGACTTCGTTCAAGAACTGGAGACCACGTTCAAAGTCGACGCCACAGACCCCAACAAGATACAGCTTGTGCGAGTTACCGTGGACGTACAATTGAGTCAACAACGGGTTCAGCGAGAGGTAGCACCCTTCGATCTTCTCGGGCGAGATGTATTCACCCTGAGCCAACTTGAAGAAGTTCTTGACTCTGTCGATGATCAGCAACCGGCCCTTGTCGTCGATGCGAGAGATGTCACCGGTGTGGAACCACCCGTCCTCGTCAAAGCACTTGTCGGTTTCGGCCTGGTTGTAGTAGTAGCCTTTGAAAACTTGGGACCCGCCCACCAACAATTCACCTTTGCCTTCGGAGATGTCGTAGCCCATTTCCTGCACCGACCGCATCTTCTGTTCCAGCGTGATCATGGTGGGGCCACAGGTTCCAGGGTTGGCTTCCCAGGGGATCGAGTTGGTGTGGGCGCCGTAGGTTTCGGTGAGCCCGTACAACTGGCGGGTACCGGTGTTCAACGCCGCTCTGAGGTACGCCAACGTCAGCGCCGCCACGGGGGCGGAGGCGGTCTGGGTCCAGTCCATCTTTTCCCAGCCGACAAGCTCTTGCAACGCCACGTAGGGGGGGTAGTTGTCGTACTCGGGGTTGGCGCCAGTGTTGCCGTCAGCCTCGCTCTGTTTAGCAAGCTTCCAGGCGATAATTTCTTCGACCTTAATCCGTTCGGGGTCAGGCAACTGCTTGACGGTGTGCTTGATCAACGACTCGAACTTGGTGAGGATCCGCGGCACCAGCGAGAAGTAGGTGGGCTTGAAGATGCGGAGATCGGTGATCAAGTCCTTGAACGCGTCGGGGCGGGGGTTGTCGAAGGTGAACTGGGGGAATCCGAGGTAGTAACCCGCCAGCAACGCGTACCCGGAGGTCTGACGCTCATAGATGTGGGTCAACGGCAAGAAAATGAAAGCCTTGTTCTTACCCGGCAGCGCCTTGGGTTCAGTGGAGGCCAAAGCGGAGATGGCGGCGGCGGCATTGGCTTGCGACAACATCGCCCCCTTAGGCTTAGCCCCAGTGGTACCCGAGGTGAACGAGATCGTCTGCAAAGTGTTAGCCGAGGGGGGCAATTCTTCAATGGGGTTGGTGGCCCCGATCTGCTCAATTTGCAGCAAGTCGTGCAAGGTGACCTGCAATTCCTTAGCCTGGTTGACGTACTGTTGGTCGACAGTCGACAACGGGTCCATCACCACCAACGAAATGAGGTTTTCAAGCTCCTTGGGGTGGTTCTTCTTCAAAGTGAGCACCGTCTCCACCTTGTCCTTCAGCAACACCACGATCGGCAGCTTGGTGAGCTCCAAGATGTACATGGTGACGTCAGGCCCCAAAGTGTCGTACAACGCGGTGTTGGTCATCGAGTACGCCAGGCACGCCAAGTCGGTCATGATCCACTCGGCGCGGTTGGCGGCGAAGATCAGCACGATGAACGACGCCAGCTTTTCGATGATGTGGTCGGGGTTGTCGGTACCGGTGTTTTCAACCCCATAAGTGTGGTAGCGGGTCAAGTGGGCGTCGATCTTCTGGTGGGCGTCGGTGTCCTTCTTGTACGGGTTAGAGAGCAACGAGCGGATAATACCGGCGCCGATGTTGCGCTTCTTCTGCTGGACCTCGTTGTACGAGAGCAGAACAAAGTCGGGGGCGTGCTTCTTCTGCACGTAGTCGTAGGGTCTCCAGCCAAGACAGGGGTTGGGTCCGTTAAGGGCGACGGAGTTGTTGAACAACTTGGCGTAGGTGTCGACGCCAGGGTGCAAGCACAGCACCGTGCGCAGGGGCAAAGCCCGGTTGCGGTACACCGCCAGGTGTTTCGGGGTCCGCTTGGTGGTGGGGACGGCCTCGCCGACCGCCAGCGGCGCCAAGGGGAGGCGGTAGTACGCGGTTTCCAACAGCTGGTTGGCGAAGAGGGGCTCGCAGGGGGAAGTGGTGGCGACGACCATTGGCTGGAGCTTTTTCGAATTACAAAGGGAGACAGGGCAAAGGCGGTTTATATATCGCGGCACTCGAGGTCGGGGTCGGAGTTGGGGTAATGTGCCATGAGGGGAGCCCCGAGTATCCGGAGTGCATACAGCTTTGTGAGGGCACCTCGCACTAGTGACGTCTCCGGCTCCGATACCCGGGGAACGCGTTTTCCATGGAAAATAAAGTGGAGAGCAGGGACTGAGAGTGATTAGCTTCCAGTCGTGATGTAAAACCAGAGTATGAGGTAGTGGTGAATAGTGGTGGGATAAAGTAGATAATAAGATCATTTTCAGGGCTATCTGTATCTACCACGAGTTACAATCTAGATTAGTGGTGTGATTTCGGGGTTTGTGTGGAGGGGTATTTTCGATTTTTTTTGGGGTAAGGGTTCGCCATACAACCTCGCACCCCACATTTTTCGCACCAACCCTCGACAGACACCATCGATAACGGAAAAAAAGAAATCGCCTGTAGTCAACGGAATAACACGGAATAACAAATTGACGATTTCGTGGACCCCCTGGATAGCGGTGTTGTCGATTCAGTAGTAAGTCGACGGATCCTGGAGATAACGATTTGACCATATCTCGCGATAATATCCCTAAAGCCTGGTGCCCAGATTTGCTACAGTGTCTTCTTTCTTGCTAGAATGTATATTTTGACGATGCGATGTGCGGGGGTTATCGGCGTTTCCGCTCGAGACACTTGGAGATGTGCTGGGCAAAGCGGGCGCCGGCGACCTTGCGCCCACACAGCGAGCACTCGAAGTAGCGGGCGGCGTCGTTCTGGCGCACCTTATGCTGGTTGGCCCCGAAGATGTCGGTGGTGGGCGTGTGGTTGAGCGGTGGCGCCGGCTGGGCCTGGTGGCGCGCCACCACATCCAACGCCGCCCGCCGCACAAACCCCTCCACCATCTCCCGGAACACCACGGACGCCTTGCGGGTTAGTTTACACTGTCGTCTTTATCTGCCTAGGGGGATCCGGCGTCGCCCTCTCACCATAGCGTGTTACTTACCACCTCGTCGGTCGTGCTCATTGCTGGTCAAAGTCGTCGCGCGCACTCTTGATCAGCCATCACCGGCTTACGTAACTAAGCTTACAGGCACACCCCCGTCTCGGCGACAACCGGCGTAATACCACTCGCCTAAGTCCCTCACCGCACCACGTCCACAACTACAAATACCAACCATATGATAACAACTACAATTGCTTCAGAAGTGTTTTACAGTAATTGTTAATTTCTCGTAGCTTCGTTCCCCACTAGCCCCACACGCTACACAACTTAAACATCCCCTCAGTGCTTTTTCTTATCTTCCGTTGGGGCGACGCCTCAAATATCTCCGATGGAAAAACCCCAACTGCACCCAGCGTTTTCCCCGGATCCCCCGTGTGGGGTTGGTGCTTCCATGGCTAATTTGATCCCCACTCTCCCCCTAATCGCGACACCGCGACTGGCAATATTACTGACCTCCACTCCGGAACCCCGACCTTCGGATTATTGTCCCCCTCAACCTCAATCCAAATTACCCAACATGGCTTAATTGAACTAACATTACGAACTATCATATTCTCCACAATCTCATGAATTTCCGTCCAGTTTAATTGATCGTTGTTTTGGCGGTGTTAGCCTCACTATTTTCCAGGGCTAGTTTTCGGTGCGGCTCATGGACTCCGACGATGAGGTCTTGATCGACTGGCGGAGCGTGCCTCTCCCCAAGCGAGGCGAAAAGGAGTTTGAACCCGATGGCCTGGACGTGCAACAGGGGCTGCTCAGTGAAGCTGTAGAAGCGATGTTTTCGGCGCTCGGATTCCCCCGGGGCCATTCCTTAAGACAACATGTGGAAGCAGTGTGGATCGGCGACCGCCTGGTGGTGCCGTTTCCAAAGGGGAACTATTTCCGAGATATGGGTAGTGCTGGCGATAAAGGTATCCTTCAGTTAGACGCCGTGGAGACGATCTACCTTTGTGAACGAGGGCTGCTTACAGTTTTATTGGGTGATGATCAATTCCAACAAGAATTGGAAACTACGAAAAGTGCCGAGAAATTCCGTCAAGTGGATACAACAAGGTTACCCGCGTGTGACTTGGCTGAGCTCTACGCGGCATCGGGAGTCGATATCGATGAATATCAAATCTACGCCTATTTGAAGCGATTGGGCTATTTGGTGAGACGATGGAATATCACAAATACTGAAACAACCCCTAAAGTATCATACAATCCGCCGTGGTGGCAGTATTTCACTCGCTTCACATCATACTATAAGTTATTTGCCAGTTTACTGCGACCACAAGTGGACGATTTCTCCACCCAGCCACCACCGCTGCCTCAGGGGTTTGCCGTATGGAAACCTACCCCCAATTTCCGTAAACTGGACCCGCCACCACCTCACTATCACGTCGTGTGTGTGCTGGCTCATGACCCATTCCCTACTTTAGAGAGTGTCCATTCATTAGCCCAAGTGTCACCAGGGGTGCCTCCTCGGCCTCAGAAACCAGGCAGAAAGCTTCGGCGAGCACCTAATAATCCTATGGTCGCCTATAATCAAGCCCGTGACAGTAAAATAAGGATGGGCCACTCCCCTACGGTGTATGCGGTAAATTCCGACGGCATCATCAATATTGTTACACTCGGAGTCGGTGACTTTGAATTGATTAACGAACCTGAACTCGAGGAAATGTTCCCCGGAAGATTTCACGGTATCATGGTGAGAAACTAAACCCCTAGCATATAATCTGGTAACTAATAGACATCACAACGCATCAACCAATCCCGAGGCTCATACCACAAATGATTCCGAATGTCATAATAGCACGGCTAGCTACAATATTCGGAATAATTCAAAGGTTAAATTAAATAATAATTCGAAGCAGGCTTAATTCAATTGCTGGAAAGTGGCACCACTTGGAATATGTATCGGCGTTAACAATCATCGCACTTATTCTACAATGTAAGGGTTAAACGCAGTGACGTCACCCGACGGCGACCTCAAAGATATATCTCACCCGAACCCTCCCCTCGTCTACCCCCAATATCAAATGACCCTCAACAAACACTGGAAGTACCCTGACGGCGACTTAGTCACCACCAATTTGAAGGGGCTCGTCCGCACTAACCCGCAATTGCGTCTCTTAGAGCAAGAGAAAGTCGTCTATCGGGAATCGCCCAAAGATAAAGTGGCGGTGATTCTGGGCGGCGGTGCTGGCCACGAGCCTCTTCATGCCGGCTACGTTGGTTCCAATTTGCTCAATGCTGCCGTGCTGGGGCTGATCTTTGCCCTGCCACTGACGAGACAGATCATGGCTGCCATCACCGCCGTCGCCTCAAAACAGGCGGGTGTAGTGCTTGTGGTGAAGAACTATACCGGCGATGTGCTCCATTTTGGCCTCGTGTGTGAGAGAGCTAAAGCCGCTGGGTATAAAGTGGATACCGTCATTGTTGCCGACGACGTCGCTGTCGGTAGAGACCAGAACGCCATGGTGGGCCGTCGTGGTTTAGCCGGCACTGCTTTGATTCATAAAGTTGTCGGTGGAGCTGCCTCTCAGGGATATGACGTGGACAAAGTGGCAGAAATTGGTAACTATGTCAACCAGAGACTTGTCACGTTGGGGGCGCTGTTGGACCGCACGCTGGTCCCCGGACGCCTGGCAGACGACCAGGTGGAATTCTGTAAAGACGATGAAGCTGAATTGGGGCTTGGCATCCATAACGAACCGGGGACGAAGATTCCTATCCCGGAAATTGACTCCCTCATCAAAGACATGTACACCAAGTTGACGAGTCCAGATGATGACCAACGTCACTATGTCAACTTTGACTTAGCCAATGACGACTACGTGTTATTGGTTAACAACATTGGTGGCACGCTGACATTGGAAATGAACGCTATCACCGAATACGCCGTTGAGCTCTCCCCTTTCAAGAAACCGCCTACCAGAGTGTATCTCGCTGATTTTGTCACCTCGCTCAACTCTCCAGGTTTCTCCATCACTATTTTGAAACTTGACGACCGTAAGCAGGAAATTTTGGGCTTTTTGGACTTGGAAACCGATGCTGCTGGCTGGCGCCCCAAACCTGCGTCTGGCTGGAATTCCACTAACCAAATCATTCTGGAACAAGTGGAAGAACAACCTCTTCCCAAGCTGGACTTGCGTATCGATGCCACTAAGTTCCGCAAACACTTAGATGCTGCGTTGAAGCTGGTGATTGCTGCCGAGCCTAAAGTCACTCACTACGATACTGTCGTCGGTGATGGTGACTGTGGTGAAACGCTTAAGCTGGGTGCTGAAGCCGTCGGTGCAGTTAAGGACTACGGCGATGACCCAGTAAACATTCTTGTCCACATCACCGAGAGAGTTGAAGACCTGATGGGAGGTACTTCCGGTGGCCTCTATCTGATCTATTTGACAGCCTTGCTGAAGAGTCTTAAGGGTACTCTGCATCAAGACGTGGCTAACGCGATGAAGGAAGCTCTTTACGATGGTCTATTCAAGTATACTAGAGCCAGAGAGGGCGGCAGAACATTGGTGGACACTTTACAACCGTTCGTCGATACTTTTGTCAAGACCGGCGATATCAAGCAGGCGGTAGAAGCCGCGGAGAAGGGATGTGAAGCCACCAAGACGATGACGGCAAAGTTTGGTCGCGCTCTGTACGTGGACTCGCTGGAGTTTAAGGCCGAAGGTGGTATCCCTGACCCTGGTGCCGTCGGCTTGTTGGCGTTGATCAAGGGGTTTGTCGACGCGCAAACAAACTGAACACTATATCGTATTTATCTAAGAAACATTCATGATGTGTTACTAATGAAATCAGTAGTTCGAAGAATATGAACGTAAAGCCTCAGTGAAGTGACCAAATTAAGTATTAAAGATCGTTTATTTGCTGTGTCTGATGTGACTTATCTAGCGAACCTGACGTAAAGTAGTACAGGGGCAACCATCGGTTTCGGTAACTTCCGCCTTAGCCTCATCATCATTGACGGTAAACTCAGAGGACTCCCCAACTTGCTGGCCTTCCTTATCGTAGCCCACCACCTTGTACGTCCCCAGAACGTTAAGATCAAGCACTGTCTCAAACCCTTCGCGAGGAGCACTGGCTACCGGCTTGTCGTCTTTAGTAATGGTCCAAGTAGTCACCCGAGTATCACCGTTCCACAGCACATATACTTTACCAGCGTCGACAGCCACGGCTACCGCTTCGGGCAGCGTCCCTTGCCAGTCAAATTGGAACCCACGGTAACTTTGCGCTTTTTCCGGCAACGTGGCGTGGAACACCACCTCGTGGTTCAGATTAAACTTGGTGATGGCCCCCAGCGACCCCCAGTTGACAAACAGACCGCCGTCGGCCAAAAGCTGATTATTGCCTTGCGAGTACACGTGCAAATGGTCCGGCAGCTCCATCAGAGCCACAAGGGTCGCCTGGCGGTTGTTCTGATCGAGGGAGATAATCTTGGCCGTGCTGACGTCACTAATGTTCATGGCATTATCAAAAATGGTAAGAGTAGTGCCGTTGTGGAGACGGGCATCGTGCTGCTTGTCAAATTGGAAGTCGTGAGCAAAGTCCAGTCTCACCTTCACCTGGTTGCCCACAAGTCTCCAGATGATATCACCAGTTTTACCATCAATCTTGTAGACTGTCGAGTAGTACCGCGACGAAATCACGTAGTCGTCGCCGTCCTTATCCACCGAGTTGATATGGAAATAGTCAAAGGCGTTTGTCGACGAGTTACCACGAGTTTTCACCGGCCACAACGTGTCTTCAAGCCTCACGTGGTCCAATGCCCGCCACTCAAATTTGGTGTCCCCTGAAATCACATCGATTTCTCGGAAGATCAGCTCGAACACCCACCCTTTGCTGGGTCCACCAATGACGCTAAGGTCCACTGGAGTCGGCTGGTACATCGTCACCACAGCCGAGTCGTTCCCTACCATCTTAAACTCGTGAAAGTCAGCTAAGTGAGCTTCGCCAGCATAAATCTCTGTCAACGTGGTATAGTTTTGACTCAAGAGCTTGGTGTGGCCTCTACCAAACCCAGCAACATTAAACACGGTGTCGGCCAGCTGGAGCACTGTCTGGCCCTGGTACTCCGTCACCTGGATGTTCCCCGCCCAACCACTGATTCTGCCGTGGCCCAGCCACACTAACTCACCAGAGAAATCGTAAATATAACCCCCGGGCTGAGCAAGGGTGCCGAGATAGGGGCCAAGAAAAATGTACCCGTCAAGACCACCGGCATTAGCGGTGACGTTGAGCGCGGGCGGATCGAGGTCGGGCCGCGAGACGTAGGCGAGAGCAACACTGATGAGGGTAAACCAGAGCATGATAGGGTAGTGAAGGATGTTCAATGGCGGGTTTTATAGTGCCTGGAGTAATGGGCTGGAGAGGGGGGAGCGCGGAAGTTGGCTCCGACGGTGCTGTACCCCAGACTCTCCCCTCTCGGTACCACCAGCCGCTCGCGGCTGTGCCCCCAAGCACACCTAGCGCGTTGGCGGATCCAAATGAGGCGACAATTCCGTGTTATCAAGTGGGGGACTACCAATAGCAGGGTAGAAAATAGTCAGCGTGAGGGGGGACACTGCTATTCGTGAGTAGACTTGGGTAAACAATGACCAAGGAGGAGATAATTTGCGCTGTAATCCCCAACAATGGAGTCCAAAAACCACACATATCGGCATGTTTCTCCACAAATTGAGTCCCCCTAGCAACAGTAATCAGGCCAATGGCTTAACAATGGGGAGTAGAGATGAGGTGTCATAGACGTCTATCGGGTAACATTTCTCTATTATTAGTAGGCGAATGTTGTATATTTGGGCAACACTCGTAGTAGGGTGATCATGTAATCGTAATAAAATGCATTACAGAGCCGACACTCTGTGTTCTCTCCCGTCACAGTACTCCTCCACCAGCCGCTTGGCGAAGCCGAGCAAGAGATCGGCGCGGTCGTACCACCGCTCAGGGTCAATGGTGCTCACGTCGTACACCAACTTGATGTTATTAAACACCGTATCCACGTGGGTGTACGCCTTCATATTGAGCCATTCACGCACGGCAAGCAAGTACCAAAGCGCCAGCTGGCGGTAGCGGGTCTTTCCGGCAATGGCCGCGTTATTAGCGGGGTTAACTTTAGCGTGGTTGACGTAGTAGCCAGGATCGTCACCATCTTCGCTCGCTTGGCCATCCGCCTGAGCCTCAAACTCGGCGGGTTCGTCATTCAGCGTGATCCGTTTGATGTTCAGGTGGTCAGTGATGGTGGCGGGGACCTGGTGCAGTACGTTTTTAATGATAAGCTCGTTAAAGGAGATCACGTTGAGGTCACTGAGGAATATGCACCGACCAAGAGAGTAGGCGGCCCGCTCGTAGATCAACGCCCGCACCACCGTCAGCAGGTTATAGTTGTTAGCCGCCAAGTGACCGTCAACGTCGTTAATGCAGAGCACAAGGTACCGCTGGATCAACTCGCTCCACCAACCCAGTAAGTTTGCCGCCACCCCGAAGCAGAGGAGAAGCTCGACGACCACCACGAGGGTGCGGAGAGCAAATGTCTTAAGCCCGAGTCTCAGCTTTAACGTGTAGAGACAACTGTCGATGTAGGGCTCGATGATATCGTGGCGAATCTTACGCAACGTGTTACGGTCATGCGGGGTTGCCGGCGCCAGCAGCACCGTGTGGCTGAGAAGAAGCAGGATGCAGCACATCGCTTGTGTCAGCGCCACATACAGCCAGGCTTTATCAGTGGTGTAGTCCTTCTTAATGAGATCGTAGGTCAGATAGGCGTACTTGAAGTCCTTAAGCGCTAACAGCCAATCAGCAAGTTTGCGGATAATCTGTTCGGGACTCAGACGATGGTAGTATTGATCGTGAGAATTATACTGGCCCAGCAGCGTCGTCGGTTCAGGAGTACCCTCCCGGGACCCGCTGAACATTCGCTTCGAGGCGCTGAAAAACCTCAGAGTAATGCTTCGTTTGGGCTGGAGGTAGACGTCGTCCCACTGGCGGGTTTTTGACTGCATGTGAGCGATGACATATTTCGATAAGAATTCGTGGAGGGTGGTTCTCAAAGTGCGGTCAAACCGTTTGGGGACTTGGATGAACTCTGGCCCTTGACTGTCGCCAAGAGAAAGGCGTTGTAAATCCTCAGTGATGGTGGAGCCGTCGTAGAGGGGCACTTTAAGGAATTTAGCCGTGGCCAGCCCTGTCAGCGCCATAGAGTTGGCGGTGCCACTGCGTGGGCGAATCAGCGGCTGGTCAGGGGAAAGCGGAGTGGGTTCATCATCGCTAGCATCCACCGGTAACGCTGTTGACACGAGAGATAGCCTCAGCTTAATCTCCTGTTGGAATTGGTGGACACTTGCACTGGACACCGTTTGCGGGTCGTAGACGACGAAGACGTGCATCAACACGTCATCTAACTGAAAGTATTTGGGGAAAGCGTAATTGCGGAATTCAACAAGCGCCTGGCGAAGCAGCTCTAAGGTATCGTTGCCGTATTCGACGAAAAACACCTGGGCAACAGGGTGGTTGAATGTTTCGAAGGGGACCACTTTATGTGTCAGCACCACCTTGTCAAACAACTTAAGGTAGAGATCGTTTGTGTCGCCGTCGTGGGCTGCCTGATTGAGCAACATTTCGAGCTGAGTCAACAGAAAGAGCTGCTGGGACCCTTGATGCTTTTGCAAGTCGATGAGCTCATTGGCAGGAGGACCAAACCTCACGGGAAACAGGTGGTAACTCTTGGTGATCAACTGGTTGTTGACGATCTTGTAGTTCTGGCGGGGGACGCTATACTTGGCGTTGTTACCGTAGGGACGGAGCACCTGGAGCACCAGCACCAGCAGCACGCCCAACACCCGCTGCAAAAGCACGTCACAGTGGTGGGACGCGTGCACCGACACCAACGGCAGGTAGTGGTGGTGCAAGAGGTGCTGTCGACACGTGAAGGGGTCGAGGCCAAACGGGTAGTCCATAGGGTGCGCAGTGAGGGTGGGGGTGGTGGTGGTATATGGGAGTGGTAAGCCGAGGCCAATGGGCAATTACACGAATGAGAGGGACAATGGTTTGAAGAAGTAGGGAGTTGTAGAGAAGAGGATAGAGATAGCAATTGTCAGGTTGTGTGGGGGGTTTGGAGTGTGTGGCGAATGGCCAGTGGCGAATGAACCTTTGTTGTGAGGAAACAATAAAAGGTTGAGAAAATAGGGGAGTCGAAGGCTAAAATTGACAGGATGTGGTTCAATGGTAATCGATTTGTTAAGTGACGATGGACGAATGTAATTGGTATTGAGCAGTGGGAAACGTTGTGGTTGTCTTGTCGTGTTTATAATTGAATCATGATCGCGGCAATTTTAGGTGTGGCTGTACAACTGGGCCCTGATATCTCCAATCAGCTAAAATCCGACACCAGCATGGATCAGATCATTGCAATTGTGTTCCCAAAATCAGGGGTAAACACAAAATCACATTATTTGCCGTAACTGTTGGTATGATTAGCCGAGGCTCGCTTAATGACACAGAAATGTTATTTTAGTCGATCTCCATCATTGGCTATGAATACTACCATGAAGAAGCTGTGGGCATTTATTTTAAAATACTATTACTTTGTGTCCCAGAGAGGGGGCGGTTGATTGCTGAGGTCGTGCCAATCGATGGTACCGCCAGCATTTCCTGCCATAGGCACATTTGCTTGGTGACAGAGCTGATGATGATTGGGTCCTAGCAGTTCCGAAATATGGTCAGGTGCTTCAACAATGGTGATACCCATTCCCTGGTCCATATGGTACTCCAAGTGACAATGGAGAAGCCACACCCCTGGGTTATCCAGTTTGAACCGCAATACCACCGATCCGTAGGGGTCTACCAGCACGGTATCCCGTTGCGGTGGGTTTGAAGGTGAAGTAAACCGCCCGTTGATCAGGACAATTTGGAACCGGTGTCCGTGTAAGTGCATCGGGTGTCTCATGGGATCGGTATTATCGATCCTGATTTCTACCACCTGGTTGTATTTCACCACATAGGTATGAGTATTTTCGCCGTAAAGCTTTGGTGAATGCTTCAAATCGGCGGGGGCAGATATTGCCGTCATAAGCGTGGGCACTTTAGGAGCATTATACGTTTTACCATTAAGCGTATGCCACGCTCCTGGACCACCAGGATTCAGCGATTGAGCCGAGAACTCGCGGTAAGTGACGGCTATCTCAAGCCTAATCACTAGGTCAATTGGACCTAAAAGTCGCTGCAGTGGTAACGGTTTCATATCGTAATCTTGGTACGCTTGCGACGGATCAATCAATGCCATTTCCTTTGAAGTTGAAGCACTTTCATTATACACCATCCAGCTGGTGACATTAAAACTGGGCTGATCATGACGGTAAATCATTGTGTACTTGTCCACCGCTGTGCCAATAATATAATTAGACTCCGTCGAAGATTTTGTGGTTATTAACACCAGCACGCGTTGACCGGGAGCGATATTAAGCACCAGTACTGTATAAGGTTCTGTCCACTTACCATCCACCTCCACCACCGTCATATCATGGTCCTCGATGTAAAACCATCTTCCCGCCATCACCGCCACGTTGGCTAGGCGGAGCAAATAGGTGGTATGAGGCTTGACTGACCACCTAAAATCACTGGTATCATTGACTAACACTACATCAGGAATCATCCGCTTAAAGTGACCTTGACGAATTTGTTTGAGACACTGCCTCGCTCGACATTCGTAATAATCGCCGAGTAAAATCTCGACTTCTTCGTCGTAGGTTATGGGAGAGAAAGGGTCGTCAACGATGAATAAACCCCTGAGACCATCACCGTATTGCAGCATCAGATGGCTATGGTACCAGTATGTCCCCTCTTGCGTCACTTCAAATTCGTACGTAAATTGAGTGCCTGGCATAATGGGACAATGACTAACCATTTCTGTGCCATCCATCGAACTGACTCCAGTAAACGGTAAGCCGTGGATGTGGACCAGAGTCGACTCATCAAGTTGATTGACGATGGTAAGCAGTACAATATCGCCGACCTGAGCTCTTAGTGTCGGAAGCGGCCACTGGTCATTCCACGCAATCATTGATCGAGTAAGACCGGGAGCAACTTCCACCGTCTTCCAGGTAGCATTGAATTGCCACTGGAGCAAAGCACAAGTTATCAAAGGAAGTAACAATGGTAATTTCCACCACTTCATGGTGGTTTGGTTTCTTGCAATCGCATGCTTTTAGGTCGACTCATTTCTCCCCTGATGGCAGAGCAAACTGACATTTCCAGAATGAATGCACCAAATCATCAGTTTCATCGCAAAAAATCATCCGATATGAGGACATGACATAGCAGTTTTCAAAACTATTGATACGTGTGCTGGTTATTGTTTCCCGGGCGATTAACCCCAACTACAAAACGCGTCTTGTTCCTGCATCTCACGTGTTTACATATCGCCGAATCAATCTCTCGGTTAACTCAGTTCATCGCACTAAGGCAAAATCCCTAAACGGAGCGCCGCCATCCCCAGTAGCCATAAAATATTAAAGAACAATAACATCAAAACAAAAACCAACCACTCGAAACACTTCCAACTAACCTTAAGGTGTTAACATACTCTTTATTTCTTCAATTTTCACAGTTGGCGGTTCTTGGCCAACGCCTTGTTTGGTCCTCACCACTTTCCTAATCCTAGTCGCGCATTCCGCAAAATCACACACGGCGTATCCAACCCACTCCAGACCATTCGATGTGGGGGCTTCTACTAGCAACGGCGGTGGCTGTTGTCGGGGCCGCCGACCCAGGCACCCCGGTGGACCACCCCGAGCTCAAGTTCGACGACATCGGCGGCCGGCTCGGCCTCTTTGGCGACTACGACTCCCTTTCCAAGTATACGTTTGTGGGCGAGACTGGCGACCAGCAGAGCGATAATGGTGACAAGTTATTTTCGTTTGACGACCAAGAGAGAAAGCTGGTCCCCGTGGGCCTGTTTAACGGCATCGTATCGCAGATGGAACCCCTCAACGACCACCAGGTGGTTGTCAACGGTAATATCACCAAAGTTGGCGACCAGGACGTACAACTGCCGTTCATATTTGACGTGAGTGACCGCTCAGTGCTGCCAATAGCTCCACAGTCCTCAGGAAAACGAGATAATAACCAGCTTAATGGTGATATCCACACGATGTTGGTTGACGGTACCCTCATATATTTGGGGGGCCAGTTTGAGTTTAACGGGTCTCACGGGGCTGCTGTCTACGACACTGAGTCCAAACTGCTTCTGCTGTTACCGTTCCGCGGGTTTGGCGAAAATGGTACTGTTAACGCCATCACCAGAATCCCTAATAACGACGGACTGCTGGGACTGATTGTGTTTGGCGGCAACTTCAACACGTTGGGGTTCCCCGAGCTTTTAGCTCGAAACATCACCACCAACACCACCACCAATACCACCAACTCGCTGCTTGTGACGGTGGAACAGAGTGTACCTATTGCCAACGGTAAAATTACTCTGAACGGCCAGGGCGATCCTAACGCTCTTGTGTGTCCTCTGGACGATGAAACATGGCACACCAACCCTGGCCAAGGAGCTGAGTGGTCGGTGGAACTCCCCGGTGGCATCCAGGGAACGATGCCCACTAAGATTCGGTTGACGATGCCTCAAGGCGAAAACCAGGTCAACTTGTTCCGTATCTACACTTTCCCCAGTAACGGGATCATGAACCTCTCCTACGTCGACCCATACGACAATACGGTGAAATACTGTGACGCGTGGTGTCCGCTTTCGGCGTTGGCTCAGCTTCAAAACTCCACCAACAATAACAAGGATACCAACAACACCGACGACCGCGCCTATATCAGCAATGACGGCTCCTACAACTTATACCAGGATGATCTGCAGGTGCAAACATTGGGCTACGGCAGCAACTGGCAAGAGTTCCTGTTTGTCAATAATATCGGCGTGTCTCGTCTTACCGTCACAGTGCTTGGCTGGACAGGAGAGTACGGTGCGTTATCGGGAATCCAGCTTTATCTGAACACGATTCTGGCCTATGCCAATAATGAGCTTAATACCCCGAACTGTGCCGGTGCCGCGGGGACCAACCAGCTGCTGCTGTCGACGGAGGGCCAGTGGACGGACGTGCTGCAACTTGCACCCAACCCCAACGCGCTCTCGTCGCAGAATTACCTTGTTAGTGAACTGAGCGATGCCAAACTCAGCATGACTCCCAATATCCAGTATCTGGGTGACTACCAGCTCAACTTCTACACCCCCGGGTGTGTGGCTGATGGGCTGTGCCAGCGTCGGGGTATTGTCAACGTGAACTTGGTCGACGAAGGACTGAACCAAGTATTGGCCAGCCACCAGGTGTGGCAGAATAACGACTACGACAAGTTCGACTACTTGTACAATGGTCATCTTGACGGCGCCGTTCAGGGAGGTAAGGGCTATCGGATTGATGTATCCTACCAGGGTCAAATCATCCCTGATACTCAACCGTATATCGTTGCTGATAAAGCGCTGGCCATCATTGTCAAATTGGACAACACGACCAATATTACCAACTCGACCAAGACGAATACTACTACCAAGCTGAAAATGGAGTACGTGCGTTTGAACGGGTTGTTTGAATACCTGCTTAAGAACTTCTCCCTGTTTGACGTCAACGAAGTCAACAAGACTAACAGCACCATTTATGTGGGCAACTCGCTGATTAACCAGTTCTCTGCGTCTCTCGGAGAACCGGCAAACATCACCGAGCTTGTGTTTGGTCCTGAAGGTACCATTGTTGTGCTTGGCCGTATGGAGAACGTAACCGATATCGTGCTGCTTAAAGTCACTGGCTATAACTCTACCGGAGCCGGGATCACCAATTTGGGGTCTAACTTATTGGCTAAAAGAGATATTCAGGGGGTAAAGTTTCTGCAATCTCCCACTAAGGCGTTTGTCTACGACAAGTACTGGATCTTTTGCGGCAACTTCACCACCAACAACAACTTGAAAAACGTCGCTGTATTCGACACTAGCGTCCACAACTGGTACACCATCAACCAGGACGGACAGCGTCCGTGGACTCAGTTCACCAATACCACCATTGATGGCACCTTGTACTGGGTGTTTTCCGATAATGATGGCTACTACCTGATGAAAGTGTCTGATTGGGAGCTGACTCACGGCAAGCGAGACACCGCGCCAAGCTACGACTTGAAAATCCGCCAGGCCGCCCACTTATCGGATACCCAACAGGTGCTTGGTGGCTCGCTGTTTGGCGTCATGGACTACTATGGAATTGACCAGGCGTACATTGATGCCTCGTCGAATTTCACGAGCTACCCGGGGCTTACCATCTCGCTGGGGGTAGTGACTCGTTCGTTCTACATCAACGACCTGGTGTCGGTGATTGGCGGCCATTTCTCAACGGATCAAGGCCTCGACAACGTGGCGTTTGTTAGCAATAGCCTGGTCGACGGGCTTCAAGGTGTCAAGGAATGGGGAACAGATACTCACGTGCAAACGTTGTACGTTACCGATGACGAGGAGTTGCTTTTCATGGGCATCAACGGAACTCTCACCGTTTCCGATAAGAAATTCAACCCGGGGCTCGTCATCTACGGGTTGAAGAATCACCTGTTCACGCTGTTCCAGCCGTCGGAGTTGACTAATGACAACTACTTTATCCTGGTGAATTCGATCGTTCTGTACAAGAACAAAGTGCTTGTGGGAGGTAATTTTACTCTGGCAGGGCTGTTGGACTGCATTGGGTTGTGTGTCTACGATACCAGTGCTACGCGATGGGTAAGTCCCAGAGCCAATGGACTGGAGGTGGAAGGAATAGTTCACGATATCAGATTCTTCTCCGCCAACAAAGTGTTCATTGCAGGTGCTCTCAAGCTTGATGGACGCAATGTCAATTTTGTCACTTATGACTTGGACGCACTGACGTTCCTGCTCCCCGATGATGACGGTAAGCTCAACCTGTTGGGCACAGACAAAACGGTGCGTAAGTTCATCGTCAACGATGCTAAAAACACCGACTTAGATGGACGTATGGTGGCGTTTGGTGACGATTTCGTCCTGGGCTACGACGGCAAGTCGTGGAAGCTGATTGACAGTGAGTTTGGTTCTGACCCACAATTCCTGGATCTCAAATTGATCGACTTAAAGGAAGCTAATAAGAACTATAACGGTGAGTTATTTGACTCGTCATATGTGCTTGGGCTTTCGGGTCGTTTTTCGCTCAAGGACTATGGTACGGTGCTGTTGGCATTGTACAATGGCTCGCTGTGGATCCCTTATGTTTATGGCCTCAAAAATGGTACTGCAGGACTGATTCTGTCGTTGCTTCTAGACGACCGGTTCTCGTACCTTTCCCCCAAACTCATGCCTCAAGTGGGCAAGTTACTGGTGGGCAAAGTTGTAGGTATCTCGCTTGCGTGTGCCATTGGACTGACGGCTCTCCTCGGCCTTCTCTGGTTGATTCCCTACATCCTCTTATTCCGCAAACAACTCGACGGGAACTACTACCCAGAACGAGTGGACGAAAAGGAAATGATGGAGGCGGTGAACCCCGACGACTTACTCCACGAAATTGACCTTCAACGTAACGGGTCGTAACCGCGATCGACGCATGTTTTCTACACTTAATTTTGTTTTTATCAGCATAATACATTACGACGTAAAACACTAAGTTACTTAACGAGTATTCATCTACAAAAGTTTCACTATTATACATTTATTTGATTCCTTTATGCGATTCCGTAATGCTAACCAATCAATCTCTCGGCCAAGGCTTCCAAGTCTTCCACCGTTTCCGGTTCGTCCACTTCGACAATATCGTCGCGAGCCTTGTCCTCGTCCTCTTCGTCCTTCCACCATTTGGCGCGCTTGGGTTGCGCTTCCTCCTCACCATCGTCACCCAGCTCCATATCGGCATCAAGTTGGGCCTCCCACGCGCGACGCTCAGCTTCGAGTCGCTTCCGTTTCTTCTCTTGACGCTTCTGCTTAGCCAAAGCTTTATCGTCAACGTCGGCTTCCGCCAACTGTTCGGCCCCCTTAGTCACGAACTCTTCTTTCAACGCCAGAGCATCACCCTCAGCTCTGAAATCGGCTTCGTCCTGGAGCTCGTAGATCGGGTGAGCCACACCGTCGTCGTCAAACTTAAGCTTAGTCGCCAGCTCACCCAGCGCCTTCGCTGATGCCGCCCGCAGAAGCGCCCGCTTCGCTTGTCGTTTCAGCACTGGCACCAGCAAGTCAGGGATGTCACCGTCCTCCAACGCGTGGTCTTGACGCTTAATCAGCATAAAGTCGTCCTCGCTGTCTTCTTCACCGTCCTCAGTCATCTTACGGAAATTGCTCAGCAACACCGTTTGGTTTTGACGTTCAAACATCCGGTCGTATTTAGTACGCGTCTTCTTAGTCTCTTCGATCTCACCATCATCGTTAGCCTTTTCTAATTGGGCCAACTTGCGGTTGACGTTCTTCTTATCGTGGTTCAACAGACCCATCTTAATCTTAGGCGCCCCTGGGAGACCAAGCGACGAGGCAAACTTGTCGACGGGAAGAGCCTCGACGGAAAATACCAGTTTATCCTTTTGCACGTACACTGAGCGGAAGTAAGAGATGAATGCCCTTTGCGCCAAGTTTTTGAGCACGGGGTCTTTGAAACAAAGCAGCTGTAATTGGGGTCTGATCGTCTTCTTGGCCTTACCGCGAATCGTCATCAATTTGGGGTCGATCTTGGCTGCGTGGAGCTTAGCCAAGAAAGGTTCTTCTTCGGTAGGGGTGAGCATAAGCATCAGCTTACCCAGCTTACCAAATCTCGCCGCTCTACCCACACGGTGGACATAGGTTTGAGGGTCTTCGGGACAGTCCACCTGGATGACCCAGTCAATCAGGGGGAAGTCAAGCCCCCGAGCGACAATATCGGTGGCGAAAAGACACGCGTACTGGGCGTGACTGAACTTGACGGTGGTCTCAATCCGCAGGGTTTGCTTATGACGACCATAAAGCTTCAAAAGCGAAATACCAGGTTGGAGCTGACGGAACAGCTCGTAAGCGTATTGCACTTGTTTTGAACTCAGGAAAAACACAAGGATCTTCAGCTTCAAATGCAGTTTGATGAAACTCCACAACACATCCAACTTCTCTTCCAACGGCACCTTAACGTAGTACTGGTCCAACGAGTCCGGGGTAGCCGCCTGGTCCTGGGACACCCCGATCTTTCTAGGGTTGACAAGGGATAACCGTGCTAAGTCGTTGACTGAGTCCAGGGTGGTGGCACTGAACAAAAGCGTCTGTCTATCGAGAGGGAGATGGCCAACGATGGCGTCGATCTGACGCTTGAACCCCATATCGAGACACCGGTCGGCTTCGTCAAGCACCAACACTTGTAAATTCAGAGTTTCCATACCCACGGCTTCGTTCAAATGTTGCGAGATCCGCCCCGGAGTACCCACAAGGATATTCATCCTCAGCACTCTATCCTTCTCAAACTTGACGTCCTTACCCCCAGTGACCAAACCAGCCGAGAACGAGTTGTATTTCCCGATCTTGGTAAGCACTTCGAAGATCTGCACTGCCAATTCACGAGTGGGGGACACGATTAACGCTGCCAACCCATCGAACTCGGTGATCTGCGCCCGATTAAGCGCCTCGATGACGGGCACTAAGAAAGCAAGCGTTTTCCCCGAACCCGTCTTGGCAGTGGCTAAGATGTCGTCGCCTTTGAGCGCGGGGATGATAGTTTTCCGCTGGACATCCGTCATTTGGACAAACAGGGCGCCTTTGAGCCCCTTGAGCGTGGCCTCGGAGATGGGGAGTTCGGCGAACTTGGACGGCTCCAGGTTCGCCGGCCACAGCGCTAGCCGCTGGGCAATCAGAGAGAGCTCCTCCTCCTCCTTCTTCCGCTGAAGCTTTCTGTCCTTCTTCGCCATAGACCGGTAGGTGTGTGTAGAGGTGTGCGGCGTCCGCTTCGCGATGAGATCGCGATGAGTACCAGTCGAGGTGTGGGGCAAGACAACAATTTACGCCAAATTAGAATGTTTTGATGCTGGTAGTTTACGATATCCAGAAATTTAGTCAAACACCGCTCACTACAAGTTTTTGACGTGAATAGTTCATTATATTAGTCGTATTCATCAATGCTTAGTATGGTCGCGCAAGCATGTCATTAGTATACTGATAATGAATGAGGCTGATGAACTTGCCATTTATGATTTGACTGCTTCAGGAGGGTTGAAGTTCGCTAACGCTGATCGTATAGGTTCTTTAAAGTTCCCCTCAGCATCGGTGAAAGGCGCCCATATTCCGGTAGGATCGTCGAGTATGGGCGCCATCACTTCTTCCATAATTCGTTTCGTATTCTCAAGTTTGAAGTAACCCAGATGAAGGCCAATTTGACCGGGATCAATTGAACTCTTTCCCTGTTGAAACGCTTTGAACGCCAGATCGTTGACTAACGGTAGCCCAAAGAAATCAAGGCAGTGGCTGCGAATCTGGTACTTTCTTCCTGTATCTAGCTGGAGAACGATCGGAGTTACTGACCCAACCAGAGGTAACAATTGATAATGAGTGATCCCTTCCACTGGAGGCCGGGCTACTTTATCAGTATAAACTGGCACTGGTAATGCTATCGTCCCTTGAGGATTAATTGTCGGAGGAACCACGCCATCAAGGAGACCCACGTATCGTCGGGTCACTTGATATGGGCTCGGCTTCCCTGATAAACTGTTGGACACTTTGCGAGCGACTTCTTGGTCTCTGGCGATCATCATCACTCCACTAACATTCTTATCAAGACGATGGACGGGGCGGAAATCCTGCGGTTTAATCACTTTTGCCGGCTCCAAAGCAGCAAATTGTGACATCACATTCCTGAGCATCAGATTAGGGCCATGCCCGTGACAAACAGTGCCACACTGCTTGTTGTATAGCACATACTTGAACGTGTACTTGATGATCATCTAGCGCGACCGCTACTATATACCCCGCCACCGAGTCGATGAGCAGACCGCCAAACACCCAGCTGAGCCTGCAAGCTAGAAGACGCAAGCCTCGGGGAGTGACACTGAGCTTACGGTTTAAGCAGATCGCCCAAGTGGTGAAAAAGTTCCGTCCCGTTACCATAAATGGCACCACTACTCGCGCCATCATCGATGAAGTGAAGGCTAACCAAACCGAAGACGCGCAATACTACGCTCTGAGGTTCTCTGATAATGCCAGACTACTGTTACCGTTGAGATACGTGGCGGATTTCATGGAGAAGCTGCCAGAATCAGCAATCTATCTTCTGCTAATGATCAAACCTCTGGATCCAGAGTTTCCCTTCGACATGGACCTGCTCAACGTGAATCTCACCATACCCTCGCTGTATCCTCAAACCAAAGCCCGGATCGTGGTTCTCAACGAAGATGTTCCCCGTGGGGTGGCGGTGAATGTGGAGATGGGTTTCCAGAAGATTGCTCGTCAATCGATTCCACTTGTGGCTCAATTGGAAGAGCTTGATGCTAACTTAGAACTGCTATTGGCCCAGGAAGAGCGCACCACCATCCAATTTGTCAAGCCGCTGAAACTGGCGGCGCCTACCCCAATATTCACCCCCACGCCGACCCCCACTCCTAAAGCATCACCCCTGCCAAGTGTCAAAGCTACGCCATCCCCTGAACCTGAGGAGGAACAACCGGTTTCTCGTGAATGTCTCGCTCGTCGTCAACAGTTATTGGACCAGTTTGAGGCTAAATTGAGCCCCACGTTATTCAAAAAGGCCCCCAAAGAGACGAAGTACCGTATCAAACTTCCCGTTCCTCCGAATAGAGTTCCTGATCTTTGGAAACGAGGGGTAGAGATCATTGTCACCATCCCACGCGCCTACCCTGATCACGACTCGATCTCTATCCAGTTTGCCAACAATTTCACTACCAATCTCATTGTCAAGAATCATAAGGAGACGCTGACGCCAGCAGAGCTTGCGAAAATGACCCAACACTACAAGAGCATTGAGCGCAACGTGTGTCAAAACGCCACCCAATTGCTGGGACTGGTGGTTGATACTCTCAATCAATTGAGCAATAATTTTGACAAGTATACGTTGTCGGCCACTGAATTTGATGACTGGAAACAGCTAAGCCAGGCGCTCTCAACTTAATCAGTGAGTGGTTTTGCCACTTTAAACTATCCTCCTAAGCGATGCACACGCTGTAGCTACGTATGAATTATATCGTCATACTACGAGTCACCGGTGGTATAGCTTATTCTATAGTATCCTATACACGTAAACTTGTTGTGCAATGGCTGGAGATCGTTGCACAAAAAATTTAGATTCATGTAAGAAGATGTGGCCGAGTGTGATTGCAAATCTACAAACCACGAACATGATGAAAGCAACTTGAAAGATAAAAAGTAGCATATCCCAAGGTTAAAAAAGAGTGATTCCGCCCGGGCTCGATCCGGGGACCTCATCCGTGTTAAGGATGCGCCATAACCAACTAGACTACGGAACCAATTTGAAATTTTTTGGGTTATGCAAGACTTCATTGAAATGATTTAATTACCTAAGAATCCTATGCGGCGGGTATAGCATGATTGGTTGCATCCAAACCCTGAAAAACGTTCATCTTAGTCCGACGATTGCATTTGTATTTGTTTTTCTCATTTCAACGCTCCGCTAAATTTGTCTCGGGAACCGCATCCTAACCACGAAATCTAATTCCATGTTAATCTGTACGAAAGCACGAAAGTGTCGAGTGTATATACTGCCATGGTTCAAAACTTCGTCCATAAAAACCCGTGGTCAGTTCTCTGACCAGCCAGAAGTAATTTTAGTAAAACACAACCGAGAAAATTCGATTTTATTCAACAGAAAAAAATTTGTTTTCAGAATATATGATATACCGATTCACAGCAGACTTTTGATATTTGTTAGTTTTCTCTTGGGTCACTGGTCGGGATTAGCAATTCTGTGCCACTTTTGGTCAATTCCATCCCGCGCGATCCTCCCCCCTCATCCATTTGATTTAGTGCGGCTCGAGATGAGCATCTCACCAGCATGGATATCTTTCGAATCCTCAGTCGAGGGGCACAAGTAAAGAACACCAAGAAAGCGCTGGGAGAGTTTACCCAGCCGAAGAAGGCGGTCGATCACGAGGCAAAGAAAGAGGAGCAATTACAATGGGAGGTTGATAAGGAGCTCGACTTTTTCCACACGAAGAAGCATGCCCCTGCTCCCCACATCGAACGCAGAGAGGATAAGGTGGAAGAAGAGGTTGACGTTCCTCTCACTATCAAAAATGAAGAGGACGCCGAAGTATTGCGTACTGCTAATAAGATCAAGGTCACGGGTGATGATATCTCCCTCCCAATTGGGTCATTCTCTGACTTGAAAGGTCGTTACCAATTCGACAAGCGGGTGCTCACTAATCTTTTGGAAGCCCAATTTATCGAGCCCACCCCGATTCAGTGTCAGGCGATCCCCGTGGCGATGGACGGTCGCGATGTGATCGGCTGTGCACCCACTGGTTCGGGTAAGACGTTAGCGTTTTTGATCCCGCTTGTACAATTGCTTCTCAACACCACCCCTGACACCAAAGATCACGGTGTCAGAGGACTCATCATTTCCCCCACCAACGAGTTGGCGATTCAAATTTTCCAACAACTTGAGACTCTTGTCAAGGGGAAGAACAAGCAGTTGCGGGTGGCGTTGGTGCTGAAACTGTTAGCTCTGAGACTCAAAGAAGGCCAGGTGCCGGGCAGCAAGTACGATGTTCTTGTCTGCACTCCTCTCAGACTTATTGACTTGGTGAAAGCTGAGTGTCTCGATCTCAGTAAGGTCCAGCAAATTGTGATTGATGAAGCGGATAAGTTATTTGACCAAGGGTTTGTCGAGCAAACTGACGACATTTTGTCACACTGCACTCTGCCGAAGTTGCGCAAATCGATGTTTTCTGCTACCATTCCTCTGGGGGTGGAAGAAATGGCTCATTCGATTATGAGAGATCCTATCCGTATCATCGTTGGTCGCAAAGAGGCTGCTTCAAATACCATTGACCAAAAGTTGGTGTACACCGGTAACGAAGAAGGTAAGCTTCTCGCCATTCGCCAGATGATTCGCGAGCTGGAGTTTAAGCCACCGGTGATTATTTTCCTTCAACTGATCCCTAGAGCGAAGGCGTTATACCACGAACTTGTATACGATCGACTTCGTGTTGATGTGATTCACGCTGAACGTACTCCCAAACAAAGAGAAGAGGTCATCGAGCGCTTCAAGAAGGGAGATATCTGGGTGCTCATTACTACCGATGTGTTGGCTCGTGGTGTTGATTTCAAAGGGGTGAATTTAGTGATCAACTACGATGTTCCGCAAACCGCTCAAGCTTACGTCCACAGAATTGGTAGAACTGGGAGAGGTGGCAAGGTGGGGCGGGCTGTGACCTTTTTCACCAAGGAAGATAACTTGGCAGTCAAACCCATTATCAACGTGATGAAGCAGAGTGGCTGCGAGCTGGGGTATCTGGAGTGGATGAACAACATGACCAAACTTTCCCTGCGAGACAAGAAGGATATCAAGAAAAAGGAAATTGAACGTAAGAAGATCACTACCGTGCCTCAAGTGGTTCGCAAAAAGAGAAAGCAGCGAGAGGAAATGATCGAGGCTCTGAAGAGACGCAAGCACATGGAGGCAAAGGCAAATTCCCAACATGACAGTGACGATGAGTAAATTAGGATAGGTAATAGATATGGAAATTAGACAGTCGGTAATGAGAAACGAATTTGATGGGGCGAAAGCAAGCTGCCGCTAATATCTAATGAACTGGCAAAAAGAATTCGGCACAGACAGGGTTCGAACCTGCGCTCCAAATGGAACTGGAACCTGCATCCAGCGTCTTAACCTCTCGACCACTGTACCTCACACGAAAAAATAATTTGATAAGTGTCCCATACGAGATTGTGTATATTGAGAAGTACAAAATTGATGGATATCTCTCGATACGAAGATATTTAGGCGCTATATTTCTTTTTTAAATCAGAATAAGCTGCCATGTATGTCAAAACTCTGTTTTTGCGGGTATTGATGAGTAGAATTAATTGTTAAATTTTACAATATCGCGATGCTTTCTCAAAACTAGCAAAATGTTAAAAACTTTGGCATATTTGAAGGATACGCACAGGAAAGTGTTACATCTCAATCTATATTTGTATACACGATTCCTTTAATGGCCAGAATCGGCTCGAGGGTCGGATGACCCCGCCGCTAAGGAGCTGTTCATAGTCAGGAGTTACCGGGGCAAACAGTATGTATTCAATCGGGAGTTAGGATCTGCTAATTAATTGTATGAGTTCACGACCTCCATGGTTGAGGGATCGTGCGGCTATATACTGATGAGGTGCGAGTCAAGTTATGTTTCAGCCATGGCTTGGCAAATGCACAGTCTCATAAAACCGAGGACGGCAATGCACTAGCATGCTAACAATTTATGCAACGCCCCGAACTATCTATCACACCGTAGCATAAACTTAAAGCAATTGAAATCGCAAAAACCCCC
The DNA here is from genome assembly GCF_008704595.1 of Diutina rugosa. Taxonomy (NCBI): domain Eukaryota; kingdom Fungi; phylum Ascomycota; class Pichiomycetes; order Serinales; family Debaryomycetaceae; genus Diutina; species Diutina rugosa. Next base: position 131,608 of record NW_022995076.1, read on the forward strand.
ACCTTTTGAGAACAAGCAGTGAAACGAATTTTGATTTGTATTCGATTGATGAACAGGTTCATGACGGTGCGGCAAAAACAAATAAATTCCAAATTTTTGGAATCTATGAAAAAAGTGACAATACGGTGTGTTGGCATGCGTTCGGAACTCAACGTAGGCCATACTGAATTAACATTCATTAGCAAAAAAGGAAATTGAGGCAGACAGGATTTGAACCTGCAACCCTTCGATCTGGAGTCGAAAGCTCTACCGTTGAGCCACTGCCCCACTCCTAAAAAATTTAAATTTCGCAAAACTCATTCAAAAAGGTATATGTAGGCGTCGAAAGTTTTTCGAAATCCTCATGAAAACCTACTTTGTGAAATTATCGAGGTGCAATACAGAACAAGAAGGTACGATTTGGTATCCACAAGTGATACACTTCAACAATCTGAATGGATCAACCGTAATCTAGTACCCACACGAAATAAAAAACGCCAAAAATAAATTCCCATAAACAGAATGGATCAACCGTAATTTAATAGTAACCACAAAAATAAATTGCAATGAAGAGAAAGGATCAACGGTAATCTAGTACCCATAGAAAATAAGTTTCAATGAAGAGAAGAGATCAACCGTAATCTAGGACCCACAAGAAATGAATTTCAATTTCAGGATCGATCAACCGTCCAGATTGCACTGCCTAGCTTGTCAGAATCTGAGCAGGCCTGCTGTGAGTGTTCTTCGAGGGGTTGGGACACCGGTATTTGTAGTGGCCTCGTTGACCACACTTAAAGCATTTCACGTCATTGATCGAGTTGTCACGTTGGGGACAGTTATTCCTTAGGTGATCTATACCCCCGCACTCGTGGCATACTTTCACTTTGTTCGGAGCATTCCTATGCTTATTCTCGTTCCCATTGTTTTTCCGTTGCTTCCTTCTTTGTTTTTTCACCACCTTGAAGACCTTGAAGACTTTGGGGCCCTTTGGAACTGGCAAAACCTTCGTAGGTTGCGGGGCTTTAGGTGGTAGAGTCAGTAAAGGAGGTGGTTGTATAGAAACAGCAACACTGCCAGAATTTACCTCCAGAGAAACACTCACGGGGGACGTATCAACGGTTGGCTCCCGAACCAGGAAAATTTCGGGTGAGGCTGGCGTCACTGGAGATGCTAGCCACATTGGAGACGCCTGCCCTTCCGGAGACACCAGCCTCATTGGAGACGCCTGCCCATCCAGAGAAGCCTGCCCTTCCAGAGAAGCCTGCCCTTCCAGAGAAGCCTGCCCTTCCAGAGAAGCCTGCCCTTCCGGCGACGCCTGCCTTTCCGAAGACGCCAACATTTCTGGAGATGTCAGCAACGGAGACGCACTCATAGCTTTCTTGATTGGGTCCACGTACCCGTAATTCGCTTCTACCGCTTGATCAATCTCAGTCAAGTATTGTAGGCTGTGCGTCGGTAAAACTGTGTACCAGTCTCGCGTTTCATGCCTGAAGCGCTTGATCCGATCGACCCCGGTAAGAAGAACCGTGTGCCAATCACCCGTAATGAGCAACGGCAAGAACAGCAGTGCCATCGTGCTGTAAAATGGAAGCTGCTGGATGTCGTCGAAAACCTTGTCGTGAGTCATTTCCGCAAGCTGGGCCTCGCTCAACTCGTCTAAATGGTGGAAGGAATACATCCTTGCCATGAGCATCTCGGGCGTTACCACGAACGCGACCAATACCCACTGGAAAACTCTTGCCGTCGGGCATCTCTTGAGGAGTTCACGGCCTTGTTCCCACTTATCATCGGTCCTAGTATCGTCATTAAGCTCAAGCTTATGAGTGATTGCTTTGGCGAGAACCTGGGCCTTCGCCTCCGTCAACCAACCTTCGCCGCTAGGGTCCAAAAAACCAATCACCGCACGTATCAGGTCGACAAATTTGAGATATTCGTTGTACAGGTCGAGCAACACCTCGAAATCATCACTGGCTATCTTCGGGTTCCAGCCCGAATGTAATAGCTCCAACAGCTGGACATAATACTGTTCAAGTATATCTCTATCAGCATCATCATCATTATCATCATCGGCTTCCTTGAACCTCACTTGTTTCATCACTGGCTCGTATAGCGATCCAGTTGCAAAAATGGTTCCCTTTTCCGGGTAGTCCAAAGTTTCATTATACAACCTCTTCGGACCACGTCGCACCATTTCTTCGCATCGAGGTGGCGGTGGCGGTGGTGGTGGTGGTGGTGACGGTGGAGACAGCGTCGGCGGCTGATACCGCTTTGAAACCGTACCGTTAGAACTCAGTACTCTTTCTCTTGATTTGCTCTGATGGTTCATATCGAATGTATAAAACTTTTGAATTCTTTGTTGTTAGCGAGATGAAGGTCACGTGACCATATCGAAGTTTCTGGAACTGTGATGGAAATTGTGCATACAGTACCTGGAATATCCCGAAGAATACGGTAAGCAAAGCTCGGGCAAGATATCAAGATAGGATAGTTGCGACTGTTGCACTCTAGTACCTTATGTTTGTCTTGCTTGAAACTTCTTCCTCCATACTCTGCTCGGGTATTTATACTTTTGAATCCAGGGGGGGCAAATTTATATATCAATAATTGTTAACAATAAGACCTCGTGACCAGACCTCGTTTAGTGTCTGAGTCGATCAACTCCTTTAGTGTCTGAATGACGCCTTTGATCCACGTGAATGGTCGTCATTTTTGCTCTCCTTTGGTTGATTAGGTACAAGAGACCATACATATCCCTATTGTAGCAACTTTTCGCATGACCAAAATGTACTGCATAGATGCCTCTCCTCAACCTTATATAACGCAAAGACTGCCTAAACATGATGATAAGCTTTAACAAAAGTGTATTTTTACACGTGTAGTCTACAGTGTATGACGGTTTTGAGGTCTGAGGTTTGATAATAATGTTGATGAGGTACAGGTCGAAATCCATATTGATTTTGATATTGATGCTTGAATCGCCCATAATAACAATTCCTACCGAACAAACAATATTCAATTTGAAATAACTACTCTGGCTTCAATCGGACTAGTTCCAGCCCATTGTTCCATTTTTCTACAAGTTTGTGTCATTGCACCGCTACTAGCCGAACTTCGTACAGATAGCTTTCTGTTAGCCATCTGACCCATGCTGAAAGATTAGCTGATATTGTTGGACTGCCTTTATTGAGCTTGCCTTTACTTGATTTTTCACCCACCCTTTGATTCCTGTTCTCCATGATTCTTGAGGAAAGTACAGTGTAAGCATGACTACACGGGATGTTAAAATGAGTCAACTATAAAGATCAGTTCCGTGTCTCCAATTGAAGAACTTCCTTGCGTTTTCTACCCTTTCAATTAGACCATGGCCAAGAGTAAAGGGACCCACCACCGCCGCAAGCCCGCTGTTGATCGAGCCGTTATCCACTCCAACAGTAAGTGCTTGCATGAACTGTACGCCCATGCTGACATCAACCATATTCGTAACACAATCCGCATGTTGCGTTTGCCTTTTGACGTTAACCAGATCCAGGAGGTTCAATGCCAAGTCTGCCAAATTCATGGGAAGACTCCACTACACCCCACCTTCGACTATTCGGTTACGAAGCCGATGCAGGAGGTACTTGTTGATGTGGCTGAAATTGAAGGGGTATCGATGTCCGACTCAAAAAGCGGATTTCTTGTGAAGTGTGTGTTTTTCTACGACATGGCTTCGGGATTTTATTACATGCAACAAATTGAAAGTGGCTATGACATTCTTCTTGTAATTCATAATTTTGTGAAACTAGCCCAGAACCAGGAAGATTATGAGCTAACATTCGTCAAGACTCCCGAAGTTGCAGAAGAATTGACGTTTACCCGCAGAAAGGTCCAACATTGGATCGAGACTAACCATATGACTTGGTTCCCAGAAATCCGTAAAAACGCTCGCTATGGGTATCTTGATGACCATCAATTCGACCATTTATGTTGGATAGAGGCTGCGCAGAGGGCAGTCAAAGTACGTACAGGCATTGAAGCGGGTTCCCGGCTTCACCGAATCATCGTTGATACCAGCGAAAAGCTCCTTCAAACGCTGGGACTTCCCCATCGTTATGCCTTGTTCGCCGCCAAGCATTATGTTTTCACACACAACCTGATGGCCGATAATCGGCCCGGATTTAACAGCGACATGCTGCCTTCGACGTTGTTCTCTGGTAAGACGAACGAGGTTGAGCGAATCAGCCCGTTTGGCTGCTTCATGCGGTTTCTGGATGCCTCTGGACCGACGCGCCTGGGCCTTTTATTGGGTTATGGTTCCGGAAGATCGCTTATAGTGGTCGACTACTACACTCAGGAGATCATTACCATCTGTGAGAATGGCAGATTTATTGTTCATTAACTTGTCGACGGAAAGCTTTTTGAAAAAGTTGAAATTTAACTATTTTTGAATGTAAACTTTCGGGATTTGACCATTCTGGCGATTAGTTGTAAAAAAGAACTAAGTTCTCTTTGAGAACCCCGAACTGTGAAGCCTTCAGATTCAGAAGGATACCAAATTTTGACTTCTAGAGTTTTATAGCAGAGTTTCTGTAGATTTAACAGTAATTAACCGCAGAAAACATGCACATCAGACTTACAAGTTGTTCCAGCGGTATAGGGTTTCTTTTCTTTTTTTCGTGGAGCCTTTATGGCCAAGTGGTAAGGCACCTCACTAGTAATGAGGAGATCGTCAGTTCGAATCTGGCTGAAGGCATGTTTTTGACCATTCATAAGCATCTTTTTTGCTTGCACACCACTAGGAAACCCCAAATTCACATTTGTTTTAAATTCTTGATGTTATCATTCAGTCTGTGACGGTTATCTTCAATTCAGTTTTGAGGCAAAAAAACCATGCGCATGTCGTTGCGTCGATGTACTCGGTAGTCAGCGAGCTCAGAAAGGAGTCTCTCTCCCTCCGAAATCGATTGCAGCTGGTCGTATATGACAGCAAGTACGTAGCTAGCCTTGAACTAGCGGTTCCCTTGATTGCCAACGAGCGCTGTGGTCTTTGGTACGTGCCTCATCCCGACGGTACTTGTTACTTCAAGCTGACCGATGGTCACAATGAGGTGTGGAACTTCAGTCAACGACGGCTTAATCTACAATTGTTTGACCACTTGAAGAAGAGTGGTGGATTTGCCATCGTTGATTCCACCAGGAAAGGGAAACTCATCCCCGATGCTTTATCCAAAACGATCCCCATCTGGATCGCGGTGATGAATGGTCTTAACCCGAACGTTAACGACCCCAAATTGATCACACCCACAGAATTGATATCTCCGTCAATCCATTCACAAATTGAATCCAAAATTGAGCCTTTTATTGCAGGAGCCCGCGACTTAATTCCTGATCTGACATTTGATAGCATTCTTAAACCAATGTATCCCATGTGGATATATCCAGGAAAACCGATACCCACTCCACCTCCAGACGTGTACCCTGTATATTTGATTACCAGTTCTAAGAAGGTGGCGGCCACTCAAAGAGTCACTCACGAAGGGACCCTGTGGTACTATATCCAAGGAAGTGGAGACGATCACGAACTATGGGCTACCGACTTGCCATTCTTACTGCCACAAGTGTTTTGGGATGTCTATCCAGAACTAATTGGAGAAAGTGGATATTTAGATGAGTACTCTGATGTCGAGTTGAAAGAGATGATAACGTGGATCTACGAACGACGAGCCAAACGCCAACAAGAACTGCTTGAAGCAGACGAAGCATCCTTAGTTGTCACAAGAGTTGGCGACACTGGTTTAGGATATGCACAAATCACTCACAATGTCGCTTACACTCAACTTGTGAAAGATCACCCTGACCATCAAATTGTGATTCTTTCTAAATATTATCGAGTATTGGATGTGCCCGAAAAGTCTTCCGTTGTGCAATTCACCATTGATGAGGGAAAGAAGGGTGCCAAGCAGCTTCGAGACTTACTACCCAAACTCATCACTGAACTTGGATCGCAAGTTATTGTTGCGTGTGATACTGGCAAAGACTTGAGTATTGGGGTTATTCTCGTGCTTTTGGCTCAACGCTACACCACTGACTGGATTCGACTCGAGCAACCACCTCGTATCAATAAGGACGTCATCAAACAACACTTAGCTCGGATTCAAGGGGTGAATCCGCTGCGAAATACTCTTCAAAGTGTCAATGCCTACCTTATGTGAAAGATGACTTATCGATGAGCATTGTAAAAGATTTGAAGCATACTGACGAATATCCTGAAATCTTACCAACATGATAAATCTTTTCAACGAAACCCAGCACACCAAGATCTGGAGCGGTTTCTCGAGGTCGACATGATCAAAGCTTCGTTCCAATATCCACTATCGGGGGTTGCGATTACACGTTTAAATGAGCCCCTTCATTACACGCATTTACTATACACTAATATAAAACGTCGCAAAACAACGCAATGATACAGAGTTGAGGAATATTGTTCCTCAGTAGAGAGCAATATAACTAGAAGGCTCAATGAATTGCGTTCGTTTAGGTTTACTTCTTACTGCCTACGAAGTGTTATAGAGAGACCGATTTATTTTCCATGTTGCCACCAGCTGGCGGACATGTCAACCTCGGTGATTTATGACGTATAACGCTGACATAACATATCTCATTAGTATCGTTCGCTATTCACAAAATTAAACAAAGCCACAATCACGGATTGCGGTGGATGATACGATTCATGTCGTCGATCTCGCGACGGATATTCACCAAGTGGTTGATCAGGGGCGCGACGCGTGGGGTCAACCCAAACTCGCCGTCGAGCCCTTCGAGGGGAGGCGCGTTCAACATGAACACCGAGTGGTAGCGGGCAAAGAGCCATGCCACCCGCATGTAGATTTGGCGCAAGCCGTTGAGGTATACTTGTTTGCCCGGCTGGTTGGCGAAGCGGGTAGAATAGGTACCGAATTCGTCCTCAAACCGGCGTAATAAGTCCTTCAATTTGCCGTCGCTGAAGTAGCGGAAGAACTGTACCACAAGCACCAACTGCTCCTTGTACGAGCCAGACGTGGTAATGGTGGCAATCAGTCGCGCCCGAAGCGGATTACCCACGGTCTGGGCGATCGACGCCTGGTGGTACGCCTCAAGCTCGCGGACGTTAACCACCAGCAGGTGGGTCAGACTCGGCTGGGAGCTCATGCTGAGATGGTTGGTCAAGTGGGTAGAGAGATCGGCAACGAAATAGTTCAATTCACGGTGGAACACTTCGGGACCATCGACCACCGCTTGGATCGATCTCACGGTGAGTAAGTAGTTGACACAGTAGAGCCACGCCACTTCCCGCCGTTCCCGGCTCTTCGGGTGCGGCTTCATGCCCCGAGGTACCTGGCGCGGGTTGCGTTCGGGGTCGTCGTACCCTAAGTCCAAATGGCCGTTACCTGGGTAGGCTCGACGCTCAGTGTACGCCAACCAGTTGCGCTGGGCTTCAGGGTCAGCGGCGACATCAGCGGCGGCAGGATCTTGCTGGTAGAGATCAAGCGACTGGTTGGGCATGGCGAGGAGTACCTTGAAATAGGGCTCGGCATCAGGGGCTTCCGGGTCGGCCTGGTTAAGCACCATCCGGTACTGCACTAAGTTGAACGCCATATACCGGTAGAACATGTCCAAGTCCTTAAAGTCACACACGCGAGCACTGATAGCAGTGATCCCGGTCCGCAGCAGCCACCGCTTGTCGACGACAAACCGCACCACAAGTTGCGACTGGCCCATGTAGTATGTGGTAGCGAGGAACTTGGCGACGACGCTGAAGTACTTGAGTTCAACGTCGACAGTGTTGTAGAGGATGTCCAGCACCGTTTGGAGCAAGCGGTCGCAATTGTCCAAAAACCGCGCTTCTTCCAGTCGGTCCATCGTCACCAACTCAAGGATGTCTTCAAGCAAGCGAGAAACTTCGGGAACCACTGGTTTGAGTTTCCAGTAGCGGTCGCCAATCTCCATAAACTTCAGCAACCACCGTTGCACGTGGAAACTGACGTCGGCGTTGATCTTGCCGAGAGCAGCGCCAACAGCACCAAGCTCACGCGACGGGGCCGAGGCGGTGCCCACAAGTCTCAGGTAGTGGACATTATACTTGACGACGATACCGAGCACGGTGGACGTCTGGAATAGTAGCTTGAGCACGAGCTTGTCGTCGGCGGCGTTGAGGGTGGCGATCTCGACCACAGTGTCGCTGAGGAGATTGACGCGCTCAGCAAACACCGGCACTTCGACGTCGTTACCGAGCTGGCTGGCATGGGCGGCTTCTCGTTGCTCCTTGACGAGATCGTCGACGAATTTGGCCAGGACCTCGCTCATGGGGGAGGGCGCGTTAAGGGCGGTGGGAGGAGGAATTGGTGGTAGGCCCACGTCAGTAGGTGTTTAAACGTCGCCTTTAATGGACTGGAGGGGTTGGGTAAGGGTATGGTGGGGTGGGAGGGGCCCTGTTGTGGGGAGTCAGTTCGTATCCTCAACCTTAATGAGGCGTATGGTGTAAGGCTGATGGCAACGGTCATGTGACGCGGATAAATTTTAAGAGAAAGGCGGAACAAGAACGACGACAGACACCACGACAACGGGGTAAATAGAGGTTTAGCAAAGTGATAGAGGTTACCAGTGTCGTATAAACAAATGTTACTAAGTATGGTAGTATTTTGTGTTAATGGTGGGGTCCCTAAGCGGGGAATCTGGTTAGTTGATGATCGCATAGGGGGAATCCTCTCATTGCTTGCCTAGATTGACGAACTTCGCTTTTGTCCATTCAAGGGATGGCTGACAAATGTCCCGCCACCTATTGAGCAAAGTCAAACCAGTGACCCGAAAAGTGTCGGGGCCGAAAACCGCCAACCGTTTTGTCAGTTTATGTCACTTTTCAGCATAACGCTCCATTTGGTAAGCATTTACCTAAGCTGCGGTAGACGATCGATGGGCGCGCACTTAACCACAATATACACCACACCTTCAGTACAGAGCACGGATTGATGTCATCGAACCCGTACCAGCGCGACCGCTACGGCCAGCGGGGTCGTGGACGAGGAGGCTCGGGCTACGGAGGATACCAGCGCGATGGAAACTCTCGAAGTTCGGGCGGCGGTGGTCGCGGGGGAGGCTATAATGGCTCTGGCAGTTACCATGGCGGTGGGGCCTCCAGCGGCTCCTACTACGGCGCTGCTAATGTCAACCGCGTCCGCAAGCCCGGTCACAGCGGTGGGAGAGGCCACAATAATTATTCCAGTCCCCAGAACAACCACCAAGTGTGGATGGGTGAAGTCGACTCGCGGTGGAGTGAGGCTGATATACGCTCAATATTTCAACAGTTAGGGGTGGAACCGATATTTGTTCGTCTTCCTAAAGACCGAGGAACTAGCGGCCGCAGTTTCTGCTTCGTCAACTTCGCCACGAAGGAATTGGCGGCGCAGGCAATTTCGTTCAGTGGACAACCAGTACCCGGCCATCCTGGGGTTTATTTGAAGCTTAACTGGGCTGCCGGCAGCACTGGCGACACTAAGGACCAGGAGGACCGTCGCCAAGGCCGTACGTTGAAGAATAATGCTGGCGATGTCACCAATTCGGTGTATGTGACTGGTATCAATGGTCTCCAGGAACAAGAGCTTTTTGACGCGTTTAACGCTAAGTACCCGATGCAAATACGTCAGGTTAAGCTTGACCACGTGCCCTCAGGCCGAGAACACGACAGTAAGGGTCGCCAAGGGGCGATTGTACGGTTTACTTCGGCTGAGGCAGCGAAGCGGGCAGCCGCCGAAATGAACGATGCCGTCATCGGCAGTGCCAAGATTGCGGTGCAGATGTTGGACAATGCCACCACCCAACGTGTCGACTACTCCCGCATTGCTACCCCACAGACCCACCCGGCGCTCAATCGCTATACTGACCCCTTCAACACTACGGTATGCGTCACTGCCGCGGCGAATACGGGTAAGTTATCGTCAATTATTGGTGCCAAAGCTCTTCGCAACCATTTTGGTCACTACGGCATTGTTCTAGGCGTTCACGACGCTGACGATGACGGCGTTAATGTGGTGTACATGTTCCGCGGCGACGCTCAACGGGCGATCCTAAACGAGCACGGGGCGGCGGTGTCTGGGGTCAATCTTAAAGTGACGTGGGGTAACGGGGTGGAGGAGTCGGCGAAGGTCCCGAGATCGCCCGTGTACGGCGTCGACAGCGACCTTGGCGACGTCGGCATACGAGACGCTAGCGAACCCCACACTAACCGGGGGTACGTGCGCCACCAAATCGCTCTTCTCGATGCATGGAATGCCATAGGCAACTAGCCACGTGGATGGGGCGCCGATCAGTTGCGATCAGCCAAAAGCAAGACTACCAAACAAACGCTGATGTCTCAAACGATGGCCTCAGTTGCCGTCACCTCTGGTTTTCCTATTGCTCTAGAGGGGCTGGAGGCTTCTCTCTCCATCCCAGTTTGTCCACGGGTATTCCGAGGCATTTTCAGGACCAATTATTAATGTGCCCCAACATTCAATTCCGTGCGGGGGAAGTTTCGCGTCTCTCGCTTCCCCACCGAGGCCCACACGAGATATACACTGCCAGAACGGGTTTGCGTCTGCCGATGTCAAAAATCTCGGAAAGATTGCCCCTTAGTTGCGTGCCTCTGCCTGCAAACGCGGGCGGCACCTGCACTAGCCGATATTGCCGCGGTGCTTTATTGGCGAATAACTTTGCGGTGCGCGGCTCCAAACTATGACCGCATGGGGACATTCTGTAGCCGCCCCACCACACAGGACGGCTAACCCTATCGTTTCCGGGGAAGAACGCCGCACTCGACGAAGACATTTTTAACAGTACGCCACCGGTGGTGGTAGTTGTTCCGGGTTTGTGGTGGCTGGCAATCTTCTGCAGCGCCCTTTCTTGCTAACAATAGTTATCATTCGGCTATCAGCGTGCCGCCATTGTCCAGTTTTTCCCGCTGTCAAACTCTCACCCCGAATCCGCCAGGGTGTGCCCCGAATATTACGTAAGCTCTATTGTTAGCTTGTCTCATCGTGGGGTAAAGAAAATACGCAAAGCACGCCACGACGCCGTGGGCGTCTGCAGTAATCTCCGGGGTCACACAGACACTGAAACCGTCGGGTGAGCCACCATGGTGATAGCGGTGGTGTTCGACTCAAAGACCAAGCTGTCACCGGTGTGCCAAGTGATTTAGCTCATCGCCAAGACCTTGGCTCAGTAAGGGGACCCCCCCACCCCGGTGGGGGAGGCGTTCGTCGGATTAGACGCAGCGTTCTCCGAGCATACAAGCGGCTCGCAAAGCCCTTCCTATATTCACATAATTAATTTTTTTTGTTACTACCCCGGAGATTGCGTTAGCGGCTGTTGCAAAAAATTATAAAAGGGCCTGAACCATCCCCCCCATCTTCTCTTCCCTTTGTTATCCATCATGAGTGACACCTACGAGATCACCGAGAAGGACGTGGCTCTCCACAACAAGAACGTGGTCAGACCGCCGACGATCACGTTAAAGGCGATCGGCCAGTATATTATCCTGCGCCCGACAACGCTTTTCATCACTAAGGATGAGTGGAACGACATCAACTGGGGGGACGTCGTCAACCCGTTCAAGCCGTTGTACCACATGAACCGCCACCAGTGGAACATGTTTGGTCTCGGGCTTGTGGCGTGGACGTGGGACGCGTTCGACTACTTTATCACGTCGCTCAACTTGCACGCCATCCTGATCCAGTTGAACTGCTCGGTGGAGGAAATCACGTGGGGGATGACGCTTGTGCTTATGTTCCGGCTGTTAGGCGCAGTGTTGGGCGGGGTGTTCGCCGACGCCTATCTGAAGAAATGGGCGTACATTGTCATTATGATATTGCTCTCAGTGCTCCAAATCGGGACCGCAAACGTCCACTCCTACGGGTCGTTTTTGGCAGTCAAGGCGCTCTTTGGCATTGCCATGGGGTCGGTGTACGGGGTGGCTATGCTGACGGCGTTGGACGACGCCGATAAGCTGGCCAGAGGGGTGTTATCGGGTTTGTACCAGGAGGGGTACGCTTTGGGTAAGTCGATTTCCGTGATATATTTTTTTGCCGCACTAAATGTGGGGAAGAAAAAACCATATACGTCAATGACATCAATAACCAACAAAGTACTAACAATGTCTAGGAAACTTGCTTTGTGTCGCGTTTAACCGTGGTATCGGGTTCGGCACCTCGAAGCCCTACGGCGGCTGGAGAAACATGCACTACTTCTCCGCAGGGGTGCCAGTGTTATTCATCATCTGGCGGTTCTTCTCTCCCGAAACTCATGCCTTCCAACGGATTAAAGAGGCTCGCAAGGCCGATACCACCACCGCAAGCCAGAAGCGTAAACAGTTCCTTCTGGACTTCGGCAATATGTTGAAAAAATACTGGTTGATTACCGTGTTCTTAGTGTTGTGTATGTCGGGGATGAACTTCTCGTCGCACGGCTCTCAGGACATGTTCCCCACATTGTTGACCGCCCAATACGGCTACCTGGCGGACAGATCGACCGTGACCAACGCCGTGGCCAACTTAGGGGCGATTTTCGGCGGTTTCATGTTTGGTCACTTGTCTAACTTCTTCGGGAGACGGTTGATGATAATTGTTGCCTCTATTCTTGGTGGTGCCTGTATCTACCCCTGGGCGTTTATTTCGGGACTGGGAATTAACGCCGGTGCTTTCTGGCTTCAAGCCGGTGTCCAAGGTGCCTGGGGGGTGGTGCCTGCCTACCTTATGGAACTTTGTGACCCTCGCTTTGCCACCTTAGTTGCTGGTACTGCTTACCAACTCGGTAACTTGTGTTCGTCGGCTCTGAGTACCATCGAGGCCACCATCTCCAAGAACTTCCCCATCTACAACCCCGATGGCTCGTTCAAGGTGTATGACTACGGCAAGACGATGGCAATCTTCATGGGGGCAGTGTTTGCCTACAACATTGTCATCTTCTTCCTCGGTCCCGAATACCGTCACGCGTCGTTGGATGTTGACCGGGACCGTGAGATCGATGCTACCGAACAATACGACTACCACGACGAAGCCCGCGAGTCGGGTTCGATTGCCGAAAGCGACCGCGTCGAGTTTAAGGTTTAGATTAGCTAATACTGTGCCCCCTGAAGGGGAGGGGGCTTGCGTTTATGTTTGTAATGACAAGAAAATGAATGAATAATGTTAATTAGCCAGCGTAACCATTATTTCGACACTCAGTGTGAGTCATTCCCCACTTTCTAAAGCCGCCAGGCATTCTAGATAAAGTTCTGATAGGTTTACGAGTATTAGATTCCCTGCATCGACATTCGTAGTGCCGTTCAGACAAAAGTCGATTTATTACCCCACCGGCAGTTAAGACCCGCAAACGAAACACCATCTCCATATCGGCAGAGCTATCTTTATTTCTTAGTTCTTCATAAATGCGATGATCTTGATCTTTCCTTTAAAACTATGGTCACATAAGCAGTGTTAAATCCTTGACTTTGGCGATCATTAACACAATGATACCTCCCCCGTAGATCACCCCCGAATGTCGCAATCAGTACCACCGGCATCGTCGATCTGTATGTTCAAGCACGTCACCCAACAATCTGCAGCGTCCGCTTACGCAAGCACCTTATACGACAAGCCATTAATAGCTGCTACTCCGAATAATAGAGCTCCCATTGGAATTTTACTACGGAGACAATTTTTGCTGCAAACCAGATTACCTCCAAGAGTCTCAAATTACGGTTTTTCACCACTGATGAAAAGATGTCTCGGCGATTGCTCGGTGTTTGCTTACTAGGTAGCACCTGCCATTGATCTCCCATTGACAAGACTATCATCATCTCACTCACACCACTATCGTAAACTACACTTAGAAATTTCCCCAAACCAAGTTTTCCAGGCTTCAACTTTCCTTTAATTGACGATACTAGCATCACCAGCCATTGGCCCGTACCCATCAGCGAGCGACGCGAAAATCGGTTCACCATGATTGCCATAGACTTTGCCGTCCACGAATGGCGCTGGCAGTGGCAGATCCTGACCACGTTCGTGTTGGGGGTGATTGTTCCCACCGTCTACTACATCTGGGCCAAGTACATCTCCCACCTGCCCAATCGCCACAACAAGCTTGAGGAACCATTCAAAGTGCTGGTCAAAGTCCCCGACGAGGCCAAGCCCCATTGGAAAGGAAAGCGGCTATACCAGCCACTGATCCACGTGGAAGATGATCCGACTAAGATCCAGGGGTATTGTCCGGCTACAGGGCAGTTTTTGGGAGTGTTCCCGGCTACTACCGCCGACGAAATGGACGCGCAAATCGCCGCTGCTGCTAAGGCTCAGCAACTGTGGAAACACTCATCGTTCACTACTCGGAGGAAGGCGTTAAAGACGCTTGCCCGCTACATTTTGACCCACCAGACGGAGATCGCTAGAGTCGCCTGTCGCGACCTGGGTAAGACTAAACTCGACGCGCTGATGGGGGAGATCATGGTGACGTTGGAGAAGATCAACTGGATTGTCGCTCATGGCGAAAAAGCATTGCGTCCTTCGCAACGTCCGGGGCCATCTAACTGGTTGATTGGCCTCATGAAGAGCGCCGAAGTGCGCTACGAGCCGGTGGGCGTGGTAGCGGCAATGGTGCTGTGGAATTACCCTTTCCATAACCTTATGGGTCCGATCATCGCGGCGTTGTTTACTGGTAACGCCATCGTCGTCAAATGTAGCGAACAGGTGGTGTGGCTGTCTAAGTGGTTCTTGCTGTTGGTGAGAACTACGCTTAAAGCGATGGATATTGACGAAAACTTGGTACAATTGTGCTACTGTTTCCCCGATACCGCTGACCACTTCACCGCTCACCCTGGGCTCAGCCACATCACGTTTATCGGGTCGCAGCCGGTAGCTAAACACGTGGTGGCCACGGCCCTGAAACGGTTGACTCCCTGTGTGGTCGAGTTAGGGGGTAAAGATGCCTGTGTGGTCACCGATTCCGTTAAGGACATCGACGCGTTGAGCAGTGTCATCATGAGAGGCACCTTCCAGAGCGCGGGTCAGAACTGTATTGGTATCGAGCGAGTGATTGCTACTCCTAAGCTGTACGCTCAACTCAAACATATATTCACTCGTCGGGTACCTGAATTACGTGTGGGTCTGGATATCGACCAATTGGACGAGATTGATGTGGGCGCAATGATCTCCGCTAACCGCTTCCCTCAACTTGAGCTGCTCATTGCCGATGCCGTGGCCAAGGGGGCCGACCTTGTGTGTGGTGGCAAGCGCTATAACCACCCTAACTACCCTCAGGGTCACTACTTTGAGCCGACGTTGCTTACGGGAGTTACTCCTGAGATGAGAATCTTCCACGAAGAAGTTTTTGGTCCTATTTTAACCATGATTAAAGCCGAAGATGTCGACGACGCCATTCGCCTTGCTAATGCCACTGAGTTCGGTCTCGGGGCACTGGTATTTGGTAGCGACTTTTCCGAGTTGAACCGCATCTGTGACCAGCTTAACGCCGGTAACGTTGCCATCAACGACTTTGCCACTTTCTATGTGGCCCAGCTCCCGTTTGGTGGGGTTAAGCAAAGTGGCTACGGTAAGTTTGGTGGCGAGGAAGGGCTCCAGGGGTTGTGTACCGCGAAACTGGTGATTCTGGATAAGCGGGTGTTTAGGGCCTTGGGTGTACAAACAGCGATCCCCCCACCGTTGGATTACCCGATCAAAGACGATAAAGCGGCCTGGGGTTTTGTCGCTGCCCTTAACATTGCTGGTTACGACCAACGGTTGTGGCAAGTGGTGAAGCTGTTAAAGAAGCTTGCTAAAGGTGGTAAGTAAACCTACAACCACCGAAACCGCATTTTAACAAACGATCATTCATGGAATACGCATTTACCCTGCTTGGCCGTTAAGGCGAAGGCTGGTGCCTGACTAACATTGTAACTACGTCATTTTTAATTTTGTGGATTACAGAGCGTTGATGGCCGTGTCACATTATGATTAGCGTATATAGCATGGAAATAAACCCCCAATGGGATTATGATTAGGATGATGATCACGGGTTAAATGAATGACTTGCTCTCTCGATGAATGTCTCAAAATTGTCTCAAAATTATGTCTCTGTGTCTCAGTAAAATGTCTCTGATAGGTCTTAGGGGCTGCTGCCTTATGTGGTGGTGGGGAACTGGGCCTGCCAGATTCGCACGGTGTTGAGCTTGGACTCGTCGTCAGGGTACACCCAGGAGCCGAAGGTGTCGAGGTTGTATTGGTGAAACCACTCGATGTACTCGTACCAGATGTTGGCGTATGCCAGCACGTACATGCGGTACTCAAATGCGTAGCAGGCGTAGGTGTAGAGCACCCTGAGGGCCAACATGTGCTTGGCGTACACCAACTTCATGAACCCGCCCAGCGACTGGATCATTACCCATTGGTACAAGGGGATCAGCGAATTCATCGCCTGCGCCGTGGCCACTATCGCCAGCATCATCAGTACTACCCGCCCGAGGAGGTCGCGGACGCCAGCATCGGGCTCGCCCACCCGGATATCCTCTAGTAGCAGGGCACACCACGGATGTATGATGGGGGTGTTTGCGAGCACTGGGGGACGGTAGAACAGGGCCATGCGAGTGTTCATAAGTACAGGAGCAAACGTGGCGAAGAATTCACGCACACCTTTAATGAAACTCATATAATCCAATTCTCCCGTGAACAGTACTAATGGCACGAGGCGATGAGGGTGTACTGTCAAGAATTCAAACACGTACAAGTTGCTCACTGCAAGTTCGAGCACCCTCAGTGTGGTGGCGGCGTGGCTCCAGTCGAGGGTGGCCACTTCGTCCACCAGCTGTTGTACGTACGATAACGTTGCCAGGAACCCTTCGACAATACTCAACACGTCGCGTTCGACGATGGCGCCGTCATGGCTAAGCAAGCGGTCGAGGCGGTCGGGGTAGCACCCCAATAGCCGCATTTGACCGTAGGCCAATGACACTTTACGGGTCATGGGCGATTCCATAAACAACGCGGGGAATTGGTAGGAGAACACGGCGCAGATGGGCTCAGTATCTCGCTGCGGGGCGTAGTGGACCTCGATGCGGTACAATAAGAAGTTGAGGAGCTCCTGTTCCTGGAGGGAAAGACCCGTCTGGCGGGAGGGGGCATTGAGCGACAGCACCACCAATTGCGGCTGGGGCAGGTGGGACACCGACTTTACCAGCAGCAGCTCCGAGGGGGGTGGCAGGGGCTCGTCGTCGCTGGGGTAGATACACGGCTTGTCCCGGGCCCCACAGTACTCACACCGGGGGCGGGCCAAGTCGCATTTGATCTTGAGCTTGCGGCACCCGTGACAGGCAAAGCTCCGCTTTGTCATTGTCGTCCGTGTGGCAGCAGGGCACTTTTTGTGGAGGGGCGCTCGCGGCGAACGGGGACGGCCACTGGGAGTTAATCCTCACTAATCGGGTGGCTAAGATTTTGTCCTGGACACGATCGCCCTGCACTCGCGCCTCACGCGCAGGGTTTTTTTCCTGGGTATTTTTTTTTTTTTTTTTTTTT
>NW_022995076.1:149150-169631 GCF_008704595.1 Diutina rugosa
CCTCAAGTTTCGTGTTCCTGTCTGGGGAAGCCGCTCGAGGGTGTTGAGTAAGGTCCGGGCTAGCTTTTCCGGACGCGAAATGCCAGGTGCCCGCAGGGGCAGGTGGAATTAGTGGAGTACAGACAAGGGCCTGGCGCTGCTAACTTCGTGGTGGCGACGGAATAAATGGTACTCAAAGTGTCGAGCTTTAACTTTGGGTGAGCTGTCATCGCCGGGGCGAGGCTGGAGTGGTCACCTCTTTACGCCGGGGGTCTATCGTGGGGGCTAACGGGGGGTATTGTTCTGCATGCAATATCTTTTTTGGGCGACGCACGCTGGAAAGACCCAACTATTTGTTCCGGCAAATGCAGCTCGAGGCGCGGGAGTTGCCAAAAGCCGGGATCCGGGACCCGGTGGGGCTAGGGTGGTTTGGTCGTTGAAGCTAAGCCTTTGGAAAAATTGCCATCGTCGTCACCATATTTATCTGCCCTCACGTGATTTGCCAATCGCAATCCCAATAGCCTTGACTAGGCGACAATAATCGCTCGATTAATTAGTAAGCGGTGGTGCCCCCAAATGTAGCCAAGATCATGTAAGTGTATAATTAGCCAGCGAACGAGGCTGCTGGTTCGACAGTGGCTTCGGACGCAATATCGGAGCCCGGATCGACAACAGCCACACTGGTTGCAGGGGTACTGCCCATGGCGAGCTGCAATAACTGGTTCAAGTCCATCAACTCCAAGTGGTGGTAGTGGCCAAGAGGGAAATGGAGCCGGTAAGTAAAGGCAATATCGTAAAGCGTGCGGTCATGGGGGTACATCCACTGGTCGCACACTGTAAAGTTGTATTGGCGGAACCACTCGAGGTAGTCAACCCACATGTTCAGCTGTTCCAGCACCCAGAACTCAAGTAGTAACAGAAGACACAGAAACACAAACATTATCCGTAAAGCGAAAAAGTTCTTTTGAAACACTAAATCAAAGAATTCGGAGGGAACTCGCAAAAGGAACTTGGTGAGTTCAAGGTTAAGCCGCACCTGCGCCAAGTCGTGAAGCTGAGCGTTAAGCACTTGCATTGATTGTTGAAGTGTCGGTTTAATGGCGGGCGGGATATAGGCGTCGTCCAAGTCAGCGAACATAGGGGCAAGCATAGGGATGATATTATCAGCATTATGATCGCCCGCCAGTAGCGGAGCCGTGGTCCCAAGTAACTCAGCGTAGATCGTCTGGTACTGACTTAAATAGAGCGATGGTGCCCATAAGATAATCGTCTCTCTCACCCCACGAGCAATCGCCATAAAGTGGAGCAGAGGACCATCTTCTTCAAATGCTAGCAATGGCATAAGCTTATGCGGATGACGACTGAGGAAAAGCACCACGAAGATCCCCAGAATCAATATGGCAAACACCGTATCCGGGTGCACCAGCACTTTCTCGATGGTACCTTCCAGCAGCAATGCCGCCGCCATTACCTGTTTTAAAGTGGTAATTGCCTGGTGGAAGTTAGCCAGCATTTGCGTGTAAAGCAGCGTGAACTGGTCCAGCAGGCAAAATTGTCGGTGGGGGGCAAACTTGTGGATCAATAGCGCCAGGTACGCCACGAGCGACCGGCGGACAAGTATCAGCCGGTCGGTCATCACGAGAAGCAGTTGCGCCCAGTGGCTCAGCAACTGTTGATGGTTAGCCACGGGGACAAAGAATTTTGACACGAACGACTGGTAAAAACCCGTGAGTTCGCTTTCAAACGGCGTCAACTGGAGACGCTCGCAGGGGATGGCAAACAGCCACGCCGACGTGTCGTCAATCGCCTTGGAATTTTCTGTGGGGTGTGGTGGCACGCTATCCTCGGGAGCCGGCAGTTCATACTCACACACTCGGTTCGTCAGGGCACAGTAGCCACACGCCGGCCTTCGAGAATCGCACTACGCCTGGTTAGTATGCTGGTGGTGGGACATGTGAGAATTGGGTAAAGTGGAATTGGTACTTACGCCGATTTTGAGCCGTTTGCACCGCACACAGCCTTTAGTTCGTCGAGGCATGGTATTGGGGGAGATAATCGAAGGAAGCAGGCGACGGCTGGTGATGGATAATCGATCGAGAATAGTTGGGATTATTCTACCTCGCGAAGGTGGTGCGGGGTTCGTAACGGGAGGGGCGCCCCCACCAAGGCTATGGCAGTGTAATCGGCAGGTGGCGATGTTTAAATGTTCAGGATGTTAACGTTACAATTTCTATTGCCATTATCAGTGGTGCAAGTTGATGTTTGAGCCGGGATCAGCCAGATTGAATATGCCGACAGAATCTGGCGTCAGGAACCACTTGAAGTTGTTCCGTCAACCAGTCTTTGGTAGTATAACGGTTAGTATTTCCGCTTGTCACGCGGGAGATCGGGGTTCGATTCCCCGCCAAAGAGCTTCTTTTTGCCCCCAGCGACTCCATTATCGGTGTAGTTGATTGTCCTCGACTCTCTAGATTATTTTTGGCCTGGATCTTAGCGGAGAGTTGATCTCTTATGAGATACTCATTGTGAGGGTTTTCTCACTTGAATCCATTTATATTTGATCACTTGGCTTCTACAGTGGATGATATTGCCTGTGCTTGATAATATCAATAACTCGAAGCATTTAATTTTTAGCTCATCTGAGACTCGATCGAACCTCTCCCCAAACTTAATCTCTACTCTCATCCGTAATATCCTTTATTAACTATGGTACAAAATCATAACCTTTGAGTCATCTCGTAATGTCTCCCTTTCTCTCCGTTGGCAAGTCACCTTAGTTTTGCGTGGGCAAAAGGTTGTATCTCTTCTTCAAAGTCACTCTTTGTCTCGAGTACTTGTCATCGGGCGAGAATCTCGCCGGGTGGGCCGACTTGGTGATTTCACCGTCCTCGGTTTCCTTCTTCAAGGTGTAAACTCTCTTGCCGTCGGCACCAATAGTGTACATCAAATGCATCGTGGAATGTAAAGTGCTTGGGTCAGCTGGAAAATTTCGCGATGAGGCCCAGTGCGACTGTTGAACCCTCTTCGCGCGCCGCACCTACCACCTCTAACTACAATGATCTCCAATGGTTAGCCTATGAGACTGATTCAAGGCTTGCGATTCTTTTCATTTCTCTTCAACGGTCTTGGAAGCTGTTTGCTCCATCTTTTTCTGCTAGCGGAAATATCAATCCCTCGAAGTATGTGCGATATAGGGGAGATTGCAGCACACGAGTGGTCTGCGCGATAACAACTCCGAGAGCCTTCACTGATGGCCTGAGTGAAGATATGTTGTACATTGCATCGTGACGGTCTGAGTCGATTTCATGTGACCTTGCTGCTAGTCGCGTTTATCCGTCAGGCTTGGCTCCATTTTTTTTTTAGATAAAAGCGGATCAAAAGGAATGACACTAAGATTACTCGCAGGCTAATCTTACTGAAGACCACTCAACTTGTCACTGCCTTTCTCTCTGGTAAGAAGAATCATATACTATATGCAGTTCGTTTGCGCTTCTTAATATCTCCCACTCTTTCTCAAGGCTCAGCGTAACATCATTCATCAATGAAGAACTCACAAGGGTTTTGGAGTCATAGTCGTCGGCGTTGAAGTCCATGGTGTGAGTTGAAACTTTCGGGAACATATTGCGAACTTCAACTTTGGGACTAGACAGTATTGAGTCTTTCATTGCATATTGTTTTATCGGAAGCTGATGTTTGTTTAAGCTTACAATGGATGCCAAGCGAAAGCGGCTAATGGCATCAGCCCATCCTTATGCAGCTATGGGTTTTAGCATAAACATGTTTCATCGTTCTGTTTCAACCTCCCGTCGCGCTGAACATCAATACCCATTGCCAAATGAGATTTCCTAAGATAACTGAACCTTCCCTTTAATTCTTGCTTGATCACTCTCCAGAAGAATACGATCTTATCATTTACATTCATTTATCTATACCATTTTTGCTAACCATTATTATGTGACCTCTGTCAATGACTGCCTCTAGCAGTCGACAAACTTGATCACTTGGAACTTGACCGGGTAGCACTTGGTGCCGATGTCGCGGTCGTACAAGTTGTAGAAGTCGCCCGACAAACATTGCCAGAACTTGTCGCTAGAGCCGAGAGCGATGTATCCGTCCTTGGTGATGCTAAAGCCGTTAGCGTAAATAGCACCAGCTTGAGGAGGAGGACCGTCGAATTGGAATTGGCGGTTGGAGACGATCGAACCGACACGGCCCTTGCTGTCGCGCAAGATACCGTCCTTAAGGGTCAACGTGAGCGAGCTGTTCGACTTGCAAGCCTGGGGAGTGGTGTCGAACACCGAAGCGCCGTCGGTGGCGTTGGAGGTGCCAGTGAGGCCAGTGGAAGTGGTGCTGTTACCCTCAGCCAACGCGGGTTCGGGAGATTCACCGGCGCCAATACCGCCAAGGATCAGGCCAAGACCAGAAGCAGAGGCGTGAGCGTTTTGGGGTTGACCATCGTGGATCTGCGACACAGCGGCAGCCAGAGCGTGAGACACAAGAGGAGCAGCCGCCAGGTTTTGCGGTTGACCATCGTGAATTTGTGAAACAGCAGCAGCAGTGGGGTGAACCACGGGCGCAGCCGCAGTGGGGTTTTGAGGTTGACCGTCATGGATTTGCGAAACGGCGGCAGCAGTGGGGTGGACAGTGGGAGCGGCCGCGTGGGAGTTTTGCACTTGGCCATCGTTAATTTGTTGCACAGCAGCAGCGGTGGGGTGAGCAACAGCGGCGGCGGTGGCAGGGTGGTTTTGCACCTGACCGTCGTTGATTTGCTGAACAGCAACAGCAGTAGCGGGGTGGTTTTGCACTTGACCGTCGTTAATCTGTTGGACAGGGTGGGCAGTGGGGTTCTGCACTTGACCATCGTTGATTTGTTGAACGGGGTGAGCGGTAGGGTTTTGCACCTGGCCGTCATTGATTTGTTGGACAGGTTGAGCCGCTTGAGGAGCAGCCGCTTGAGGAGCAGGAGCCTTAGAAGCAGCGGCTAGGGTGGGAAGTTGTTGTGTAGGCTTAGCCGTGGGTTGTTGCACTTGACCATCAGTGATCTGCTGCACGGGGTTAGCCGCAGGCTTAGGCGCCTGCGTCGCAGCTTGCACGGTAGCGGGCTTGGCCGTAGGCTGTTGCACTTGGCCGTCGGTGATCTGGCTCACGGCTTGCGCAGTGGGCTTGGCGACGCTGACAGCTGCCAACGTCAGTGGCGGCTGCTGAGTGGGCTTGGCGGTGGGGTTTTGCACCTGGCCATCGTTGATCTGGGCCACAGGGTCAGCCCGCTTCGCCTTGGAAGCGGACGAAGTCACAGACACCAGCGCCACCTTAGAGGCGGCCGATTTGCCGGCGGCAGTCGTTGCCAGCACCTCGGTGATATTGGTGGCCTCCACCACGATCTGGATACCGAACGAGCCACTGTAGGAGGTGACGGCGCCGGCGGGCGCCAGTTCGTTCGGCTTCAACCCCGTCCATGCGTCGGAGGGGATGGTTGCGGCCATCGCCGTTGCCAAGAGATAGATCGGGATCTTCATCGGAGACTACTTTTCTGGGCTGGGCAGGAAAATGCTGGTCATTAAGCCGGATTTGGTGGCTTTATATCGGGCGTAAACGCCACAAAAGCTCGTACAGGTGAGTAAAGAGCTCATAGCATGCCCCTCCCCCTAGCAAAGCTGTGTTTTTTATTAATAGCGCTCATTAGCGCTAGATTCCCCTCGTATCCTCTATATCGGCGCGGTTACGTAGCCCGGGTTGCGCGCTTACAATAGGCGATACTGCCACCAACATACGCACGCAGACGCGATAATAAACACGCGACGCCCCCCCCTTCAAAGCGAGGGGGTGACGCTGAAATTTGGGGGGTGTGGGTCGGTGGAGGCGGAGGCAGCAGTTGCACATGGCAGCACAGGTGATCTGTGGACTAGCGTCATCGGCGCTCACGAGCGCTGACCTCGGAAAAAGGAGTAGTAAAGTTAACGTCCGTCAAGTAGGCGCAGTCGGACACTGCGGGGGCGGCGGGCGCCCGTTAATTGGGAGCGCCGACTTTAGGCAGTGTCTGATCTCTAGCAACTACCTGATAGTCCCCTGGAATTTACTCTCGTGAATTACTTTTGGATGCTACGGCGCTTGCGATGGGGTGTGTCATTTGTTTCTATTTTTGGCGGGCCAACTCGTCAATGAACCTTGGGACAAATGATCCCGGGCCCGGGGCGCCAGCGCCGGCGGCGGTGCCTGCGTCACCGTAGCGTTCGATGGCACTGACAACAGCAGCGAACGCTGACGGCGCCGTCAAGTCGGCCACAGCAAGGTGGGCACCGATAACACTGCCCAACAGGCACCCCAGTCCCGTCACCTGTCCCATCATCGGGTGCCCCTTGTCCACGATCACCGCATGGTCGGCGTCGGCGATACAGGTGTGGGCGCCGGTGACGACACAGATACAGCGGAATTCGCGGGCGACGGTGAGCGCTAATTCACGCCGATCGTCATCGGACATTGCGCCATCAAAATCAACACCTTTAGAGGTTACAGTCTTCGACGAGGCTTGGTAGTTGGCGCCCAACGTCGACAACGCCCACACCTCGCCGGGGTTACCCTTGATCACCGACACCACGCCACTATTGACGATTTTGGCGGCGGCCGCAAGTCGAGCACTAGTGGCGCCACAGCCCACAGGGTCGAACACAACATGCTTGCGGGCATTGTTGTAAGCGCCAATGGCGGCGGCAAACATGGCCAAAGTGTCGGGGTCAGGGGTGCCCATGTTGACGACACAGGCAGCATAGGGGGCGGCGGCAAGGTCGCCGAAGTCGCCCTTGAGCTCAGACATTATCGGCAGCGCCCCCACAGCAAGGGTGACGTTGGCGCTAAAGTTCTTGACGACGTTATTGGTTAAATGGTGTACTAACGGCGACTTATCGCGCACCGCTCCCACGTAGTTATTAGAGGTCTCAACCTCGCTGGAGGCGGTGGCGAGCCACGGCGCCGGCGCCGTCACCAACTGCTGGAGCTCGCGAGTGGCTTTGCCAGCGTCCTTCAGCGCCATGATACACAGCACCACCGCTACCCCATCAATGGCTTCTTCGTTATCGGTGTTAGCGCCCACACGGCATTGGTACATCACCTGTGCAGCGTTAGAATGGTTAATGCCGCCGATGGCAACGGAGCGGATCGGCGGCTTAGCGCCGTCTCGGTTGTGCTCCTGAAGCACCTTGAGCATTTTGCGAATGCCCAAGGGGCCAGTACCGTGAGGGTCAGTGACGTCGGATTTGGTCTTGGTCGGGTACACGGTGCCTAACCCCACGTAGTCGGCCACCGCCTCCTTCGCCACTTGCTCCGTCTCCTCCACCGTAGAACAGGTCACCCCCAAAATCTTATCGTTGCCAATGAGGCGGCGCACTAGCGGCGCTGGCATATCGTCTTGCCCCACATGAACACCTTCAGCGTCAATGGCTAAAGCGACGTCGACCCGATCGTTAATGATGAGCGGCACTCTCTTGGCCTTGCAAATGGCGTGCACTTTTTCTGCCTGGGCGATGAAGTCGCGGGTCAGCATCAGCTTCTCCCGGAGCTGGACGAGGGTGGCGCCATTGGCCACCGCCTGCTCCACCTGTCCAAGAAAAGTACACCCTTCAGGGATCATGGTGGAGTCGGTGACGAGGTACACGGAGTAGTCGACAGTCATGATGGCAGGGCAAATTTGGGGATGGGCAATTGGGATGGATCGACTGGATTGCCCAGTTTTCCATCGTCGCTTGGTATGCACTAATGCGGATCTATGCGTTCAGCGCGACCGCTCGGGAAAAAAGACGTTTAGGGGTAAGTCCCGATCGACGGGGTTTTTTTGACAGGCGACTGGTACAGGTTGTGGGACAACGCCAGCTTGTTTGTTTTGGAGTGAAAATGAATAACACTGTGGGAAAGTACACATGTATAGGGCTTGTTGACACCTCGATAGTTAATTACCCGCATATATAATATCGGTGGTTTAGGCTGTAGTGTCTGGACGTAGGTGGCGTTTTGTGTTGGTGCTGTCAATATTGATTAACGCTATTGACATTGACAATTTACCCGAATTTGACATATTGGGTATTAATCTGTTTTAGGAATAAATATGGCCTACGTACGTTACTGCCAATAACTAACCCTGCAAGTTCATAATCGCACGTCACATGGCACCACGTCAGTTCTAGCCCTGCCACAGTGGAACGGAGCTCACTAGCGTTCACGTGCCTTTGCTCACGTTACTCCTCTTAGGAGCCGAGGTTACTTATACCGTAGCATCTGCCCTTGCCCACGATCCGCATGTCCGAGACTTTTATTAACGGAGTATTTCTACCGTTGCTTCCATCGACTGACTGATTGAGAGGGCTACGACCACTCAGATGATACAGAATTCTATCATTCTCAATTTCTACCGCTTTGTATACCTGATAGTTATTTCTTTCATTCATCAATTGTTCTTCATTCTAAGTCGAAGGTCTCGTATTTCCGTGATCGGGGTTGAAAGCAGCGACCGGCGATAACCTAGGTTAATCGGACGCCTTATTGCTTTTGCGAAAACGGGCCATATATACAAGCCAACGCCACTAAACTAATCCTTATTAAACACCGTTATTGGCCATGGACGACTTATCGTTACCGTTGACCCACGACATCCCCAGGGAGTTGCTGGGGAAATGGGTTCTTTTCCTCATGTTGACTCGCCGCTTTGAACGGGTAATCTTCATTACCTTGGGATTCGTGATGTTGAAGGCACTCGTCTAAATTCACATTTGAATCCACATTTGAAATGACAATCACCCACTGCCATTGACGATCTGGTATCGTTCACAACTGGTTCTATTTATTTATATATACATTGACAATGATCCAAAAACTATGATTTATCATCAAAATTGATTCAAACCATACCACTGAAAACATTCGTCTATTATCATTTTTTCATAAATTTGTGTAGTAATCGTTTTCTCCCTCAGCTTCTTTGGTCTTCGCCCCGCCGCACCATAAACCACATTAGCGCGCGCTTGCCACTGCGATCTCAATCCTGGTGGCGACATGAGCGACGACTTGCCCCGTATCCCCGACTACACGCTTCTGGAGAAGGAGTTCCTTCTTGCCACCTCGAACGACACCAGCAAAAACGCCGAGTTGGCTAAGGAGCTTGTGGCTCAATGCAAAGAACAAAACTTGACTCCTTACTACCACTACCTCGTCGATAAATATAAGGTGTCGACGTTATCCCATGACGAATTGAGACAAATGGAAGTGAAGAACGATGAGAAGATCTCTGAACTCGAACAACAGCTCAAGGATGCTGAGGAACAGGACGAAACCGAGATCGACGTGTTCGGCACCCTCATCAAGTTGGGCGACTATTACACCGAGATCTTGGCCCGGGAGAAGGCGTTGGAAACATACAAGAAGGCCATCGACATGGGCCAGGACCTGGGGAAGAAGATCGACATCTTGTTGCTGGTTGTGCGCCTTGAATTCTTCTTCAACGACTACCGCCTGGTGCAAAAGTACTTGGACCAAGTGAAGGTGCTCATCGACAAGGGTGGTGACTGGGAACGTCGTAACCGGTTTAAGACTTACAACGGAATCTACCTTATGGCCACGCGCCAATTCAGCGAGGCGGCGACCCTCCTTATCGACTCGTTGGCCACATTCACGCTGACGGAAATCTGCTCCTACGAACAAGTGGCGCAATACGCCACCATCTGCGGGGTGCTTGTGCTTGATCGTGTCGACTTAAAGCAAAAGATTATCGACCTGCCGGAGATCCTCTCCATCTACTCGCAACTGCCCGACATGTTGCAACTGTTGGTTGACTTGACCACCAACTTATACCTTTGCCAGTACAAGTACTTTTTCTCCGACATCACCCGGGTGTACGACCAGTTCTTGCTTCCCAACAAGTACCTTCATCAACACGCTAACTTCCTTTTGAGAGAGTTACGTTGTAAGGCCTACAAGCAGTTATTGGAACTGTACAAGCTGTTGTCGCTCAAGTCAATGGCGCTGAACTTCAACGTTTCTGAAGAATTCTTGGACCAGGACTTGTGCCGGTTCATCCCCAATAAGAAGCTCAATTGCACCATTGACAAAGTCAACGGTATCATTGAGACTAACCGTCCCGACCTGAAAAACCATCAATACGCCCAATTAATCAAGCAAGGTGACGGGTTGTTGACCAAATTGCAAAAGTACGGGGCGGCGGTGAAGCTCCTGGGAGCGGAGCGGGTGGCGTAAATGACATACCACCATTACATAAAATGATTTCATGTACAAGTAATTAACAGAGATATATATACGAGATTCGTTTACAAAAGGTTCTTGGCGTGCAAGATTTCGGCGATGAGCACCCCAGCACCAGCAGCACCGATGACGGTGTTGTGGGACAACACCACCATCTTGTAGTCCAACACGGGGTCGGGACGGACACGACCAACAGACACGGCGTAACCAGCGTCACGGTTACGGTCCAAACGAGGTTGGGGACGGTCGACTTCCTCTAACACGTGGATGGTGTTCTTAGGAGCCGAAGGGCACCCCAACTTAGCAGCATCACACTGGTAGTCTCTCATGCACTGCTTCACTTCTTCCAACGAGGGAGGGGGTTGTTGCTTAAAACGCAACAGAATGCACTCAGTGTGGCCGTCCAGCACCGCAATCCGGTTGCATTGAGCCAGCACTCTGATTTCGTCTTCGCTCAAGGGGGCGAACTCGGTACCATCGTCAGAGATGTTACCCAAGATCTTTCTCGTTTCCCATTCGATCTTTTCTTCTTCACCAGAGATGTAAGGGACGATGTTGTCCAAGACATCAATGCCCAGGACACCGGGAGAGAAACCAGCACCCGAGATGGCTTGCAAAGTGGTGGTGGTCAACAAGTCGATGGGACCGAATTTTTCCACCAAGGGCTTAAGCGGAGCCACGAGACCCGCCGTCAGACAGTTGGAGATGCAGATGATGTAACCGGGCTTTTGTTCACCTTTTTCCTTAGCGGCTCTGAGCTTAGCTTCAACCACCTCCATGTGTTCGGGGTTGCAGATGGGCACAATCAACGGCACATCCTTTTCCCGACGGTAGTTCTTAGCGTTAGAGATCACCGCCTTGCCGGCGTTCTTGAACGCGATTTCCACGTCGCCGGCGACATCGGCGTCCAAACCGGAGAACACGACGTCACACTCGGCGAGAGCACCTTCGGGCTTGCACTCTTGCACCAAGATTTCCTTGGCCAGTTCGGGCAACAATTCGGTTTGTTTCCAGACGACGGCATCGGCGTACTTCTTACCGGCGGAACGAGGCGACGCCCCTAAGGCGTGGAGCTCGAAGGTGGGGTGTTGCGAGAGCAACAAGATGAAACGCTGGCCCACGGAGCCCGTGGCACCCAAAACACCTGCTTTGACCATGGTAGGAGGATTAATTGACAAAGTTTAAGAGCACCGGGCGACTCAATTTTTCAGCCTTATAACCCGGGGTGCGCCGTGACTCATTTCACGTGGACACTTCTGGAACGCGCCGAAACCGGAGGGGAAGAACCTCAGGGAATCGAGTAGGGCATAAAATGACTTCAAAGTCAATTGAAATCATTATGTTTTTCGTTTTTGAGTTTCATTAGACCAAGGGGTTCATTAGCCTTGATTGATATCGATGCACTAATGTAAGCAAAAGCAGCGATTGAAGTAAATACTTGAATCAAACGTGGTATGGCCATACGCGTGTTTCGAGATGATCCTTGGCGTCACTGAAACTAAGCTTGATTAAAACAAACTACAATTCGCCTTCTGCCCCACTTTTAACCTACATTTCCCATGTTATTTCCTCGTTTCTATTTATTACGATTCTACGTGAATTATGCTAAGTTTTCCTTCTTCTTCAATTGACCCAACTTGTCGTAATCACCGGCAAGGATTCTGGCAATGACAAGGTCGTCTCTGTCTTGGATCTCGCGTTGGGACTTGCCTTCGTTCGACAAGAACTCCTTGGCCTTTTCAGTGTCGCCGTGGAAGTAGTCTTCCATGGCACGCAAACGCAATTCCTTCTCCGCCCACTCGGGACCGTCCGTCTGTCTGCGTTGCATTTGTGCGGTGTACTTCGAGTACAACACATAGGCAAACACGGGCAACACGAGGTAGAAGTAAGGAAATTCCCAGCCTTCGGCCTTGGGGGTTTCTCTAACCACCTTCCACTTCAATTCCCCAGTCTGGTCGTCCTTGTAAGGGATCTTGTCGACGATTTTACCGGCATCTTGCGAGACAAATTGGAAGTTGGCGAGGTCTTGCGAGTTGTCCTTGAACAACTGCAACTGGTCCTTGGGGATCCCGGGGAGGATGAAGTTCCATTCGGAGTGGTTTCTTTGGTAGTACATGTTTTGCAATTCGGCGATGGTCTTGAACTCCTCGTCGGTGGGCACACGAGGCATGCCGTCGGGGTGGGTGTAGATTCTCGTCACCGAGGGCAACAGGTCGAGCTTGCTGCGAATGTCCCGTTCAAGTTGCACGTTGAACTTGGGCACCTTCGCCGAGAAGAAGCCACCAAGGGGCTGGAAGGAGAATCTGAACTTGGGCATGTTTGGTAAAGGTTCAAACCTGACGGCCAATGAGCGGTGGTTGAAAAAAAGATGGTGGGTAAGCCTGGACGTGTGCAGGAGACAGCGAGCACAAAAAAACTCATGAGATTCACGAAATCGACCATTATGGGAAACGATATTAGAACGAGTTGAAGCATGATCAGAGCCATGTTTAACGTTGACAGAATTGTTTTCATGAAGATTAGAAATTCTAGGTTTTATTTCTTAAACTCGAAAAATTGCTGTTATACGGATTCGAACTTGTGGTGATTTGATGGCGCGCTTGCGGTGGCACGACCTTTAACTCTCTCCCCCACCTTTTCCCTCACCATGGCGTCGAGCTTCCGGGTACCCGCACTATACCTGGCAAGTAGCCACGGAGTTATGTCTAGAGAAGCAGCTCGAGGTGCGTTCGGACCTCGGACGCACACCTGCAAAGGTAAACGCCGTGTTTGGGGAAACTGAGGTTGATCTCTACTCACACTAGTTCGGCAATCGCCTGACTCGCAAACCGATGCCGCAAAAACCCAGAAGGTTTTGGGATTGCGGGGTATCGTCATTTCATCTTCCCCCCTAGTTTGCAAAGCCGCATAAAGAAAGAGAGTAGCGGCCAGCACCGCTCGCAACCGTCACTAACCGTGTGCTCCACGTTACCTTGACAAAGGCTTTTTTTTTCTTGCTTCTACATCGTCGAAGGACATTAAAGTCCAACAAAAAAAAAAAAACTCCGGGGTAAAATCACGCCGTACACCCTGCTGGTGTGGGCCCACTGGGTGGTAGCCGTGCTGTCTTACATCTACACGAGCAATTGTAGTTGAAATAAGGAATTGGAGACGGTGTCCGTGACCTTAGGGGGGGTGTTTACCTAAATTTCTGACTCTGGTGGAGGGGAAGCGGCGCGCGTCGTCGCTGGGCCCTCTCGGGGCAGCCCGGGGCAGCGCGAAAACGGTTCGGAAGTTCCCAGCCGCCAGAGTTCTCAATCGTCTCCTCTTCCCCGAATAACGACATAAATACAGGAGATGATCTCGGCCAGCTTACGCAGATTTTCCTCTATGACCAAACTGTTCAAACCGGCGCCGGCGTTGACGTTGGCCGACATCAACCCGTACTCCGTCGAGACCCAGTACGCTGTTCGGGGTGAGATCGCCAACTTGGCCGACGAGTTGGCCAAGCAGTTGAAGCAGGGCCAGAAGCTCCCCTTTGACCACATTGTCAACGCCAACATCGGCAACCCGCAACAGCTTAAGCAGAAGCCGTTGACGTGGTACCGCCAAGTGTTGCTGATTTTGCAGTACCCTGACCTTGCTACCAAAGCCCGCGACGTCTACCCGGCTGACGTCATTGACCGGGCGCAGACTTTCTTGAATGCGGTGGGCTCGGTGGGGGCCTACTCTCACTCCAAGGGGGCGCCCGTGTTCAGAGAACTGATCGCCAAGGCGATTGCTGAGCGCGATGGCTTCCCCTCCGACCCCGAACACATTTACCTCACCGGGGGCGCCTCGGCCGCCGTCACCTACTTGTTGACGGTGCTCAACCAGAACGAAAAGCTGGGGTTCTTAATCCCCATCCCCCAGTACCCGTTGTACACTGCCACCATTGCCTTAGGTAACGCCGTCGCCGTCGGTTACTACCTTGACGAAGCCAAGAACTGGCGTACCGACCCCGCTGAGATCAGAGCCGTGATTGCTGATAACAAACTGAAGGGCGTCGACTTGAAGGCCTTAGTCATCATCAACCCCGGTAACCCCACTGGTGCCATTTTGAAGGAAGACGACATTGCTGAACTCATTGACATCGCTGCCGAACACGGGCTCGTGTTGATTGCCGACGAAGTGTACCAATGCAACGTGTTCCACGGCGAGTTTGTCTCGGTGAAGAAGGTGTTGTGCCAATTGAAGGAGCAAAACCCTGAGCTTTACAACAACGTGCAATTGGCGTCGTTGCACTCGACCTCTAAAGGTGTGTCGGGTGAGTGTGGTCAGCGTGGTGGGTACATGGAACTTGTTGGTTTCACCCCCGAAGTGGAAGCGGTGATCTATAAATTGGCGTCGATCAACTTGTGCTCGGTGGTGTCGGGGCAGGCGTTGGTAGAATTGATGGTGAACCCGCCTAAGCCGGGGCTGCCGTCGTATGATACTTATCAGCAAGAATCGAACCAGATCGCCTCCGACTTGCGGGAGCGCGCCGACAGATTGTACGATGCCTTTGAGCAGATGGAGGACGTCGAGTCGCAACGGCCTGAAGGGGCGATGTACTTGTTCCCCAAGTTGAACTTTACTAGAGAACACTACCCGGCGTTGTTTGACGAAGCCGCCGGCAAGAACAAGCAGGTCGACGACGTGTACGCGTTGGAGTTGTTGAAGAACACCGGGATCTGCTGTGTCCCCGGTAACGGGTTTGGCCAGGTCGAGGGCACCTACCACCTCAGAACGACGTTCTTGGCGCCGGGCACCGAGTGGATCGACAAGTGGGCCCAGTTCCACAAGCAATTTGTCGCCCAGTGGAAGAAGGCGTGATTTACAGTCCCCAGTGGTGGCGTGACTTACGATTACGATTCTCATGATAGCTTTAATAGACAAACTCCATTTGCCACAAATTACGATGGCAAAGTAAAAATAGTTATAGGGTTTCGGATCGGATCATCTTCGTATTCTTGCTATCCTCTTTAGCCTTAGGGCTAGATCAGCCGTTTGTGGCATTGCGGGGTTTGTGTCAGTTAAGTAAATAAGAAAAAGCAAAAAACTAAGTACACTTTACTTGTCCATAATATAGACGTTCCACCCGGACCAGCCGTGATTACTTAAGCCCGCTTCCCTTCGCTTGTACATAAATTAACAGACTTTTCCCCATAATCCTATGTATTACACCTGATGATAAACTCATACTTCCAAGAGTTTAACTATATCTTCTTAGGGTAGTCAAGATAATATCAGGGAGACTAACGGAGGTA
Source organism: Diutina rugosa (assembly GCF_008704595.1). Taxonomy (NCBI): domain Eukaryota; kingdom Fungi; phylum Ascomycota; class Pichiomycetes; order Serinales; family Debaryomycetaceae; genus Diutina; species Diutina rugosa. Next base: position 164,639 of record NW_022995076.1, read on the forward strand.
CGGGGGTGGAGTCATCGTATTGCTTTGGTGGCCTCGCACGACCTCCGTTGCTTGGCGGCTATTGCTAAAGGACGCCTTTCCTCAGGCAGGCAACCCTCAGCGTGACTGTTCCGCATCGAGCCACTAAACTCTCGAAGCGAGCAAACAAAAAGCGCCTGGAATTAGAAACTTGCAGTAAATACAGAGAAATGCTGGTGTCATCGTCCAAAGATAAAAAAGAAGAAGCTCGTATAGTTTTAGGTAGATCGAGGTGGCGTTTCTTTGTCTATGATAGGCCTCGGCTTTGGGCTGTTGGAGGCTGCTACCCAGTCACCGCTGACGGGGCGTCGCTACCACTAGCAACAGAGGGCAGTGTTGCCCCACCTTAGAGGTGTCGGTGTCGCCGCCACCTGCAGGACGATGCTTTTTTTGCGGCAGGGCGTGCACACAAGGCTAGGCGCACCCACCACTTGACATGGGAACACCTGCGCAGATAATCAGCGTCACCTCGGGTTGTGAGTTCTCGCAGCGACTCGCCCGCCTCCGGCCACTTGCCCTTTAACCATCCCCTAGCCCGTCGCCCCGAGCTTCCAGGCGCCCGATGTCCTCTCCCAAGAGCAGCAGCGCCAGCCGCGCCGTGAGCAAAAAGCCGCTGTTTCTTCGCCGGGTCGCCGCCGAGTGGAGCCAGTTTTTCGACCGGGTCCGCGCCGCCGCTCACGACGACCTGCTGGACGAGCTGGTCATCGACGAGCTCTTCGAAGACAGCGAGCGCGACGAGCTGCTTCTGAGGTTGATGCGCCCCCAGCGAGGCAACACCGCCACCGACGAGGCGTTTTTGGAGAAGTACCGCCAGTATAAGCTGTTGGACAAGATCGCGCTGCTGATGGCGCCATCGCCCCAGCCGCAACCGCTGCCCGACACGGGGCTGGCCACCGAAGTCAACCTGTTCCGCGACGTCGACGTGTGCAAGATGCGCGCCGACTACCTCAAGGACCTGGCGCTGTCCGACGGCACCGTCGACGACTCCCAGCTCGGCACCAAGCTCTGGCACTACCGCCGCGCCAAGTGGCTCGACCCCCTGCCAGCAGCGGCTCGCCGCGTGGCGGCGCCAGCGCTAGCGCCGGCACCGAAAGAGCAGTACGTGAAGATCTATACCCAGCTCGTCGATAAGGGGCGCCCGTTAAAACAAGGGCTCAACCTTGGCGACGTCGTCACCGTTATCAATGCCGGTTGGGTCGCCGAAGAGCGCTGGGACCGCGCCGCTAAGGGGTTGCCCTAGACGATCAATCTAATCTTGGAGTTACCGCCTTTTTACTTGGAGTTTATGGCCTCGACGAGGCTCAACCTTTCTTAATCTTTCTTTGCATTAACGATAGACGATAATCACTTCCACTAGCAAGTAGCACAAGTACCTTTTTCTTAATTTTCCTAATTATCAGGGGTGGGGCGCCAGCGCCAGCCTGGTTTCGGCGGCTGGGGTTCGTCCAAGATGTCGATGGTGGTAACACAGAGACCCGGACCAAACAATTGCGCACACCGAGCATTGACTGGCTTGGTGGGCGATACGACAAACGGCGTCGTTTCCTCTTCGTGGTGCCAGGGCACGTCGTCACCAAGCTTTTGCTCAATACTCTTCAAATGGCGTTGGGCTGCTGCCAGCGGTAATTCAATAGCGTTGTGGAATGATACGTGGGTAGCGGTAGCTGTTTCCGAAGCCGGGGGAGTCGGCGTCAGCAGCAGCGACTGGCGAGGCAGCAGCAGCGACGTTTGCTGAGACAGCACCAGCCGGAGCGACAGCTGCAGGTTCTGCTTGCGGTGTCCCTTGATCTTCTCCGTTCCCGGTACCTTAATCTTTGGTGGCTTCTGATGAGTGTGGGAGCGGAAGATCTGTCTCAACTTACTCGCAGGAGCTCGAGATCTCTTGTGGGTGCAATAGTTACATCGACACTCCAGGTACTCCTCCTTAAACTGGTTGAAGTAGACGCGGGCGGTGTGGCCGTACTGGGTGTCGAGACGTCCTTGGTCGACCTTATCGTCGTGGTCCACCACCACCCGTCTCCCCAGGCGCAAACAGTCCCTCACATAGTAATAGTGGGAGAGCTGGTGAGTATGCCAGACAAGATCGATATCCAACGTCGGCACAAGCAACGTGCCGCCATCAGCGTGGACAGCAAGGTGAAAGAACCGCTTGTACCGCGAGATCAGCTCCGCGGCGAATTCGGCAATGTCGTCAGCACAAAGCAAGTCGAGGCCATTGATGGTGTCCATGAACCGTTCGTGACGGAAGATGGCTCCGACAAGGTCTTCCCACACCACCACATCTCCGGGGACAGTAGCAGAAATCAAGTTCATCATCGGGTACAACTTCAACACTTTACTCAACTGACGATGGTTAACCTCCGACTGGATGTGGCGCAACATTTTGATAAAGTCGAGCTTCAGTACCTTCGGGGTGAGCTGGCCGGTGATCATTTGCTTCAACTTGGCGTCCCATTGCATCGGTTCAATAGCGCTGGGGAGCAGCAGGGTCAATACTTTGGAGAAGTATTTAAACACCCCCGGAAGGGTCAGTTTACTCACCGCATCAGCATGTAATTGGCGTTTACGGATTTCGTCATGGTCCAAGTCCAACGAGAACGAACACTGGCACGGCATCGCGGTGACGGCGAATCCCGCGTCGGTATAGCCAATACCGCTTTTGGTGGTGGCAGGCACCTGGTTGACGATCTTCATGTGGCATTGAGGACAGAACACGTCGAAGTGGACAACGTCAACGCTAAACTCATCGATGGAGTACGGTTCCCGGATATACCCCACCCGCTCCAATATGTCTTGGAACCGCTCGACATAGTACTCCTCAGGACGGTATGCAAAGTCGGTATCGGAGATTCTCTGGGTAAGCGCAAGCAACGGGAACGGGTAGTTGGCAAAGAACAAGAAGCTGTGGTGCAAGAACGTGTCGTAAAACAGCCTGGGAGTAAGCAAGAACGCGTGCCACACCATTGCCACGTCGAGAGGCGGCAAGTGATCACCAAACGCATTAATGAAAGGGATATGCTTCGTCAGGCCCACAGAGAAAAGACGGTGCTCAGATATGATTTCCGGAACACTGGCAGCTTCAGGAGGTTCGGCGACGGGCTTGGTTCTCAGGTGGGATCTGGCCAAGTCGACATTGGGGCTGGCATCGGCTTTTTCCCGTTTCTTCACCTGCTTTTTGCACTGGCGGGCCATGACGTTTTCCGGTTTAAGATAACTCTTCAAGCCGGAGATCCAGATGATGAATCGTCTCACGGCAACAGTGATAAACACCTGCCATTTCTTCGTGGCATCGTTGCCGGTTTCCCCTTCCAAAATACGCTCTTTGTACACAGCAAACGCCCGGAGAAGCTTCAAGTGGCACACCACCTCGGGCACCCGAGGGAAGTTGGTGGCGAGGTCGTCTTCAAGGTACCGCTCCAGCGAGTAGTCCGTCTCGATGGCCTCCAAGAGCACCTGGGTGTAGCGGGGGATATCCATTACAATGGAGCTGGATCCCTGGGCGTGGTCACATCTTTATATGGATCTCATCTCCTTGTTCGTTGACGATCGCTATTGTTACCTTCGCGTCTGTCGTCTCCACAATCGCCTAAATTACGACCACATCGCGTGATTCAAGCACGTTGCCGGTAGTAATGAATAATGGTCATTCGATCAAACGACAGAGCCAATGTCATATTAGTCATACCAGTCCTTTTGTTGTCGGTAGATTCCCTCGGTGGACGTTTGTTTTCATCCTCACAAAGAGCACTTGATCAGCACTATTCTCGGCTAACACCACTAATTTTCTGGGATCGTGGCTTACCGATAGACCGCGTAGCACATCAAGAATGCTTCTCCACTCATGAAATCTGTGGGCTGACAAAGAAATGGGCGTGGGGATTTTATCCGCAGGGACGTTATTGCATGGATCGTCTATTTGGAGATATGCGGCAGGTGGTCGCGTCAGAGGTTGATGCTTATGAGATGGGTTGGATAAAATAACTGGACATCTCCCTTGTTCAAAATCCTCATATGACGCCAAATATATCGTTGATGACACGTGTTTCCTGAGCACGTCGGTGGGTGTGTAAGAAGGTGTGTGGCACATACTCTGAAACAGACGCGGTCCACTACCATATATGTGACTTGAAACTGTGATGTCAATATCTACCATTTACCACCACTATGGTAGTCATTCAGAAGACTACCACTGACACGCCAAACTCGCCAGTGCCTAGCGAAGTTCTTGACTCCGAAGATTACGACGTCAGCGTGGCGAAATCTGACTTTGAGTATCAGGACGAAGACGACGAAGAGGAAGAGGCAAAGGTGGTCGAGGTAACGCATCCGTTAGTCAAGGAAGCTGAAATCGATTCCGAAGACGACAAAGGAAACGCCGAAAAGTCTTCAAAGCCCTGTTCTCGACGTCCTATCAGAAATCTGGAAGGAGTGGCCATTAAACATCTGTTATTCACAACTGAATTCAATGTGCAAGAATACAATGGGGGCAACAGAAAGAAATCAAAGAAAGAATCAACTACGGAACCGGGCACGCTCAGCGATTTTACTGAACAGCCAAGAATGAGTCAAACAGAAGTGACCGAACTGAACATCGTTGACGTCTACTTGGAGACTACTGTTGATCTCGTTGGTGATGACAAAACTTATGAAAGTGAGTATGAACAGTCTTCCGAACAATTGATTGGGGAAACTTCTAAGGAGGAGTCGTCCGCGGAATTGCCAAAGAAACTTCTCGCCAATGTTGACAAACCTATCATATTAACAAAGCTAAGTGATGATACCGATAACAGTGATACCGATTATGATACCTGCAGCAGTGCTGATGTTTCCCACATGATAATAGTACCCATCGACACGGAAGAAGAAGTTCAAGTAGTAGAACTACCCCAAGCAGATGTCAGAGGGGTGAAACGTCGTTGTCAGTTTATGTAATAATAGAAGCCCTTCTCAAAAATGCTCTAGCTTTCTAATTAAC